>NW_021852127.1:376459-444336 GCF_003651465.1 Formica exsecta
ACGATGATTTGCCGTAGAGAGATAATTTTTCCTTTTGCATCGCTACGCTCTATATATATATATATATATATATATATCTTTTTTCTGATAACAGATAAAAATATGATGATATTGTCTTCACGCGAGGATACTAAAATGTGCAATTAATATAATATGCTTATAAGACTATTCTGAGGAAAGTGAATATTAATTATATTCATGGAACCGTAAGTATATAAGCTATTCGTACAAGACGTTGTTACGGAGAAATTCAATTAACCTTACTTGACTCTATAAAAGTCATATACGTGACACATGGTAATATAGAAACTTAAATATTCATACACACAGTGTATGACTTATAATACTTTATAAATTATATATTATATCTTTCTAGTAAAAAAGCAATAACTGGAACAGCTTTGAATTTTGCCAAATTTGATTAACTTTATCTTAATAAGAATAAAAATAATTTTGCGTATTATTCTATTATTATAATGTAATAATTTAGAATTTTACTTTTTAATTAATTAATATACATATTTAATACATATGGTAATATATTAATTAATTAATCAGAATTTAATTTTACAAGACAACATTTTTTTATAATCTGTTGCATTCTTATGTTACCGCTTCTTTCACTTATTCTCAACTCTTACTCATCAAGCAATATTTTTACCTTTCTCTTTTTCTGATAGCGAATTTTTATTACAATCTTCTTAGAGTGATGAAAGTTTTAAACTCTCTTCGGTTTTCATCTAAATTACGCTCTAGCTGTTCGTTATTAATTGTTTTTATAAGTTTTCCGACTTATACTGTTTTTATAAGTTTTGCGACTTATAAAAACAGTTGGAGCAAAGTAATTTCGTCTTTATATTTAAAACGTCGCATAAAATACAAGTTTTTTTTTTGATTATGTAAACAGAAAGAAACAACGGAATACAATTCATTTCGCACATATTGTTTGATTTGTTAATATATATATATATTTCTCTGTATTTTATTTTACACATAGAATAAATTATATTGTTATATCAAAGTCAACAATTTGGAGATTTATAAGCTTTAAAAAATATATGAGCTTATAACAATTTTATGTTGTTTTCTTTTTTGTTGTCAAGTAATGATAATGTTTATCTCTTTAAAAACAAAATCACATTTAATTGTGTATTAGAGTTTAGTGGTTGATAACTCTATATTATATGTATAACTTATTGTTAGTTAAATGAGAAAATTATTTCTAATAATTTGTAAACTTTATTTTCTTATATTTTATAGTTGTTATACAAAATTGATAAAGTAAGATAATTATAATAATCATTTAAGTCAATATTTTTTAAGTAATTAATTAATTGTTTTATTCTACGCTTTTTAATATTCCAGAACAAATTCTAAAGAAATTTAGGTCTTTTTCTCTTATATAGTTCTTCGTAAAATAATTGTATATTTTTTATTTGAAATATGTAATGAAATATTAATTATTATATCATTAAGAATGATCATATGCTTACCGTCTTTCTTGTCCAATAATGTTATTATCTGCCCGAAATTATCTCCTTCAAATTTAAGAAGCTCGACTTATCCTACTCTTCGGAAATATCCTTGCCGCTTGTGCGTTTTCACCCTCGTTTTCAGCGGATTCCGGGCGGAAAGCTCGGCCGGCCGGATTCGCGGGGGTGGATTGAGATATGCTGGGGTGTGGCCGGGCCCAGGGATTAACCCCTGCTGACAACCAATCATATCCGAGACAACCCCACCAGGTGGATGACTGCGAAACCCGGCTGAAACTGTCGCACTCCCTCGCCATCCCTCGCAACAACCCCCACCGCTAATTGCCTTGGCTTTAATATCGCATGTGGAATGAAAGCTAGAGGACGAGGTGGAGGAGGAAGAGGAGAAAGCGGCAAAAGGGGAAACAAGGCGGTGAAGAGGGACCGAGGAGGATGGTAGCGTCGGTTGTAAGGCAGCAGAATGTTGTAGAGTCCAGGAAGGGAGAGCTTGCTTTGTATGTGTCGATCGCAATACCTACGTTCCTACGTTCCTGCTCGAGAAGGGAAGGAAGAAGCAAAGCGGGGGTGCGTATGGCACTATGCGTTCGCGAATTTTACATGGGCATCCGCGCGCATGTGGCAACAAACGTACGATTAGACTGTAGATCATATAGATACAGATTCAATTTGGAAACAATAGATAGCATAGATAGTATTCTATTTACTGTAACTGATATTTTGTCGAGTAATGATCTTCTCGTCACCACGATCGGCATATCGTGAATGGAAGAGTGCTTGATAGACTTATCGAACCGAATAATTGATACAATATGAAAACTTCATGGATGCAAGAGTCAATTTCAATTATCATGATTTGGACGATAATATTTTTATAATACTTAAGTATATATTAATTTGTCTTTTAAAATTGCTAATGTGGAATAGTAAGTATACTGCATTTGCACATTATTTATATAGTATTAATTCTTAATTAAATCTTCTGACATTTTCTATTCTAACAATTATAAAATTGATTATTTTATATATGCACAGAATATAAACAAATGGTTCTTTCTTATCAATAATATTCTGTTAATTTATCAATACTATTCTTATAAATATTTTTTGTTTGAGCTAAATTAGAAATATACACTTCGCCATAATTAAAAAAAAAGATATATATATATATTTTTAAAATTTCATATATATACAAAATTTTTCAAAAATTTTAATTCTATAACAGGCTGCGTTGTAAAATACGGATTAAGAATATCTTGTTATAAAATTGGATTTGTTATTCAAGCATTAAGTTGCTTGCACATCGAATCAAACTTGCTGAAGCGAATAGGAGTCTCACCAGATCGTCTTTGTCTTATATATTGGCTCGTAAGGGTGGCTCTTATAAAGCGGAGCAATTATCCGGGTAAAATACTCCACGAAATTTCCGTGATAAATTTCAGGCCGTAATAAGGGTGAGTCGCAAGTCATTTGGTCGGAGATCAAGAGGGTGGGTATCGAGCTTCAATAGAAATTCTTTCGAACCCCCACCACACGACGCGGACTACCATTTAATTTATACATTTGTCGCCAATTTTATTCGACCCTGCATTTGCTTTCCCTTGAGAGAATCTTCTTATGTAAAAGCTGATAATTACCAGACTAGGGAACAATGTGAAAATAAGACAGTGAAGAAATTAACCTGATGCCGTTCTTTCCTGAAGATTTTAGATATATAATTCTTCTTTGTAAAAGAGATTACTATGTAAAAATAATATTAAAATCAAAATTATATAATTGAGTAGCAAATTTAATGTATATAGTAATGTGTTTTGATGGAAAAATATAATTTATATGTGACATAATTATCTGCTTATTGCAATAAAATAATTAAAAACGCTGTTTTAGCAATTTTCAATTTAATTTAGATAAACTATATGTATGATTAAATTAATTGCACGTGTATTAAATCAATTTATAAGAAACTTCAGCTTTTTTATTTAATAAATAGATATTTTTAGATCTGCAAAAAAGAACGGGAAAGAATGACGAAGATTATTGGTACTAGAATCATTGATAAAAGTTTATAGCAAAGTTTGTGTAATAAGAAATATAATATACGATGTAATTACGAACTGGTTTGTGAAATAGTTAAAGAATAGCTTAAGTAAATTTGGAATTTATAGCTCAATCTTAACTTTATAACGGCTCTTTAAGCGTAAAACTTTTATCAGGGATGTTATTCACATGTACGCCAACTTTGTGAAAGATAGAATACAAGAATTTATTAATGACATGTATATAAAATTGCACACAGAATTATATTTTTTATATAAGTAAATATAATTTTTATATTATTAAGATATAAATGTTTGGATACTTTATATTTTTTGTGAACGAATATATATCAATTTATAATATAAAGTATTTAATCATTTTAATATTTTTTATATCATATGCACTTCAGTTAATTTTATATTATAACATAACATTAATATAAAATCTTTTATATTTAAATCAATTAATTCTTCTTGAAATAGAATACCATGCATTATTAAGACGTTGCATACCATTATGTCAACAAGAAGATAAGGCTGTGTGTGCATGCAAGAAGTCAACATGACGTAAAATCTTGATGTAATTAAGCTCTTACTCTTGAGTGTAACCTCCTTAGAGGTTTTCCAAGGCACTGAAATTCCCGCATACCCGTCAACGTCTAATGAGGGGATTGTGAATGAAGTTTCAGATTGGCATGAGACAATTAAGGAGAACCTATTTACCTCGGCATCTTTAGAATATGTTAATAATGATGATCGCCACTTCACAGTCATGTGTCTCAATTTTAATTTAATTATACAAAAGCTGCAGAGATAAATATACATTATATATTATATTTATCGCAATCTATTACTTTCAATGCTTAAAGATTGTATTTTTTATTTTAGATGGATATCTTAGAATGTAGAGAAAAATTTACTATTAAAAAAAAAAAATATGCTTTCAAAATTTTTGTTAGTTACAAAATTTTTTAAAACATACAAAAAATAAATCGCAGAAACATTGCTGCTTATTTTCCTATTTGCTTATGTACAATTTTGCCTTAACAATTCTGTTGATAAATGTTCTATATGTTTTTATTTTATAATAATTTTTTATAATTAATTTACGTTTATTATAATAGTACCATCTCCATGTGTAATTAGCTCAAGAATTCCTCAAGTCAGCGCGAAATTTCGCAAGATAAATTGCGTGAAATTCCTCCCAATAATCCATAGCGAGTGAACTCTTCGAGATGCGGAAGACTATCTCAATCCAAGACGAGGTAAGAAAGATCATCCGAACAAAATTAAACTACCTCATCATCATTAGGACCTAATTACCGGAAGGTCTTAGACGCGGATGACACTGCTGCCGTATGACACGAGCGGTCGAGGCAAGGCGCTAACTACGTCCACGCACGCGCTCGTCTTCGCAGGTATGCCTTGCAGGAAGCTTGGTGGTGTCGGTACGAGCATCTCGAAGTGAGCTACGTCGGTCTAGGCGAAAGCTTATTAATGGGTGCTTGCGAGGAAGGACGGGGGTGCTTTTGCAGAACGACGACGAGGAAGAACGGGTTGCGAGCCGGCGGCGGTGGATGCTGGCTGGATGGCTCGAGAGATAGAGGGTAGAAAAAAGTAAGAGACTCCCCGCAAATATCCCCCACGATGCTCGCGGTAGGCGTGTCTCGGAGACGGGGTGATGGCAGAATCCGGCCAACCAGGAACCGGGAACGACGCGCACCCCGGCCTTCTCTTATCGAATGAAAAAATATTGACCGTACGAGGGGGTATCCTGCGGTCCATTTGGGGGTTGCGGAGGTGAAACATAACGGTCGACTGATTGTTAAGGGTGGCAGGCGGGCGAGGGGGGCTCATGAGGCGGCGGGTGAATACCCTCCTCGTCACGTACAGGATCATTAGCTGGATATCCTTGGTCCCGTTGGCCAACCCTATCCGATAGCGGTGATCCTCGTGTTTGACATCATTATCCTTGGATGCTGCGGAGCGCCAACGCGGTCCAACCATATCTTGTCGCAGGCGCCTTCGCAATTCAGTCTTTCGATACTGTTACGTTTTCTCCTCGCGCTTTTTCATCTTTCTCGTTTTCATCTTCGTCTCGTTTGTATTTATCCATCGATTGTCTGACACCTCGAGTGAAATACAGTTAATTATTATTCAGTGAATCTACAAAAATTGTGATGGTGAACAAATTTGTTTTTTATAACGGAATAATAGTTACGCGACAATGGACGTGATTGTGATCGTGATTTAATAATCTTTTAATTTTCTGATATTCTACATTGCGGAAAATTAATATGACGAAAGAAATGACGTGATTTGTTTGACGAAAAACAAGTGATCTCTTCTGACGATAATCCTGATAGTGACGAATAAACTGTGTTGTGACTATGGTGAAGAAGAAAAACTGATTGGACTATTCAGCCGATTGCTGAGAAGAGAGAGACAAGAATTTGTGATAAATATTTATACAAATCTAATGTCCTAACAAATATCGCGAATTATTGCAATAACTGCAAATTACTTTATAAAATTAAACTATTTAAAATTAAATTTATACTATTTACGAAATAATGAAATAATTTAATGGATGGTATATTAATATCAATCAAAGGCTAAATCTTTGAACATTTATTATCTGTAGTATTATTGTGCAACAAGTATATATATAAAAAAATAATAGATTAAAATAATAAATAAGTTTCAAGAATAATAATGGAGACGAACGATCCGTCGGGCAGACTAACGGCGGAGGACTTATCGGATTGTATAAGCGACAGTAGTCATTCGGAATCGCAATTAAGAGCGTTTCAAAGTTATGAGCGCATCAAAGAATTGAATCTGTCCATTGATAAAACCAAAGAAGATGCATCAACTGAACCAAAGGATTTTCATCTTAGTCTCGAAGGCGGTGACAGAACATCCCTTCGATTCGACGAATTTTCATGCGAAAATCCAACGAGAAATCTGACTATGACATTGAATAAAAACAAAGATTTCGGTTATTCCGCCAATAACTTGAGTGAAATCAATTACCCGTTGGATAGATTGAACGAGAACGAGGAATCGTCAGATGCCACGACGACGCTTTGCAGATCCAAAAATTCCAGCGCCAAGAACGTGCTGTTCAATTTACGCGAGACCAAGCAAAGGAGTCCTCATGCATCATTATCCTCTTTAGACAGATATAGCAAAGATCTCAATTTCGTAGTGGAAAAGGAGATGAAAGACTTTGGCTTGCTCAAAAATTATAATCTCGATCGCATGAAGGAATTCAATTTTTCTTTAGACAGAATGAGAGACAGCCACATTAGCAATCTGGCCCTCGAGAGGTTGCGCGGCGGCGCCGGTTTGTTAGAGAATCCGGGAATACTAGAACACAAGGAATTCAGAAATCTGCAAGTACAACCAAGGAATCCCGATCTCGAAACCATAGCATTGGAGCGCATGAGACGCTCGCATCTCCTGGGCACGGAATTATCCGCGCAAAGCCTGTCGACGCAAGTGCCGCATTCGCATTCAATCACGCATATGCAACACTCTCAACAGCAGCAGCAGCAACAAGCAAAGTCCTTCACTATCGATGCTATCTTGGGCCTGAGGAATAATCAGCGAGAGAAGCGAAATCAACAACAACAGTACAGAAAACATCAGGGTATTTAGCATTAATTATGCATCAATTTTTATTAGTTTTGCTTATTCCATATTATATTTTGTCTATCTTTATCATTTCTTTTAATGTAATCAAAGACCTCGTACGTAAAAAAAAAATTGTTGAAAGAAATTTTAATTTAATTAACTTATGCAAGCATTTAATTAAATTATGCAATATTCTTTTCTTATGTAATATTAAAGCAACGCATTTTTTTAAATTTGCTTGATTCTTTTTATAGTGTATAATAAATTATTATACCAAATCATATTTATTTATTATAACATTATCTCTCTTTTTATCTTTCTCTAATGACAATAAATGTTCTAAATGTAAGTTATAAACAAGCAAAACATGTCTTTATACAGGAATAAAATTCTAAAGAAGTTTGAATTTACCTATTTTATAATAAATAAAATGAAAACTTTTTCTGCATATTAATTTTAAGTAAATAATCATAAAAACTATTTATTTATCAAAAATAGAGAATTGTTATTATTCTAAAATACAATAATTTAATTTTTACATTAATTTAAATTTAAAGCAAATTATCTTGAAGTCAAATTATTTTGCCCCAAAAATTATTCTCCAGATATTGTATAAAAATATTAAAAAATTTTATTTTTAGTAAAACATCCTGTATAATAAATTGTTTGATAAAATAAAAAACAATCATAATGTTTCTTTGTATATATATATCATAAACTGTGATATATCGAAAGTCTGTAACTGACTTCAGATAAATTTTAGTTTTCATTAAAAGACAAATGTCAAATATCTAAATTTTCTACATCAAAACAATAGTTTTCAAAATTTCAACTTGAAATTTAAGGTACCAGTATATATATTTTCCGCTATAGAATTATCTTTTGCAACTTTTTAATGTATTGGAATAAGTTTTAACGCATATATAAAATATAACCTTATGAGAATAGTGATTATGTCTAACATATATATTATATTTTTGTCCTTTATAAAGTTTCTAGTAATTTTAAAACCCTCCATTTTTTTGTCTTAGCGACTTTATAATTAGATATCCCTAATTTTTGGTACGTTAATCTTTTTTTTACGCATATTTGCCATTTTTTCAGCCCAAGAAGGCACTACAAAAAACAACAGTTCGAGTACTAGTTCTGGTGGGGGCGGAAAAGTAAAGAGGGTGCGAACGATCTTTACGGCAGAGCAATTGGAGCGCCTGGAAGGCGAGTTCGCACGTCAGCAATATATGGTGGGCCCTGAAAGATTGTACCTGGCTCACGCACTTAGATTGACCGAGGCCCAAGTCAAAGTTTGGTTCCAAAATCGCCGCATCAAGTGGCGAAAGTTGCACCACGAGCAACAAAGCCAGAGGGTGCACGAATTTCAACGCACTTTAAACACCTCTTTGGAGCACGAGGATAGCAACGAGACCGACAAATGGTGAAACAGGAATTTATCATCTACGCGTTTCTTTATCGTGATTATCGTTTTGTTTCTTTTTTCTTAACTACGCAACTGTTCCATTCCTTTTATTTCGTCGTACTAGGAAACCGAGAGATCATTCTACACCGTTATAGTCGTGAACGAGACTTTAAACGTGTACATGTCAATCTCCTGAAGAAATATCGTTTTTGATATCTTCCTGCCAAGTGTCTACATCGTGTCATTCCTTCTTCACTCTTATACCTGTGTGCCAGTCCTTGATATCATACTGCAAAGCTTTGAGCATATTTCTTTGAAAAAATTGTATGGATTGTGAAACGTGACAAAGAACTGTAACAAAATCTTGACAGTGCCAACGTAAGCTTCCTATTATTTAAAATATTTTTTTTTATATCTTTTAGCTTAAAATTTTCAAGTGAAGTTGACACTTTTGATGAGACATCTTGTTTTCAAAAAATCGTAAAAGTATTCTGTAACTGCGTACTTTATTATACAAAGTGCAAATCAAAGTTAAACTAAATTTAAGATATTTCAAAGAACACATTAAATGTTAATAAAAAATTTGTGCCAAAGAGAAAAAGAAAGAGAGAGAGAGAAAGAGAACAGTGTAAATAGAAATATAATGATCCATAAGGAACAAAATCTAATGAAGATAAACTGAGAAGCATGAGAAATAGATTCAACGCACTTTTTGACATCGTATACAAATTATCTAATAAAAATGGAACAAATTGGAAGAAATAAGACAAAGTACACTTCACCACATGCATCTACGTGGTCTACTAAACAAACTACCGATGCTAGAGTCCCACCTGATGCATATTGGAAATATACACAAAGAAACAATCAAGACACAACTGATAAAAACACTAGGTAATTTTTAATAAGTAACAAAATTTTTTTAATTTGAGAAAAAAATGCAATATATATATATATAATCTTATATGCATACTTAAGAGATTTTTGTCGAAAATTTTAATAACATACATGTTTTTATATTATTATATTCGAAAGATTAAATACCTAAATTTATACAAAAAAAATCTTAATCTTAAAAGTCATAACTTGTTAAATATCTAACGTTAAAAAACAGATTCTCACTGTTCGACAAATAATAATATCTTATAAAAGTAATTTAAAAACAGTTCCATTTTTAGACACCATCAGAAACCCATATCAGAACCAACGGTGAGCTATTATTCCTCCGCAAATTCCTACAAGACTCTTAAACAAAATACTTATCCACGTTCGATGCATTTGAAATATCCCTCTGCTGTTACGGAAGCACCGCAGCGATATCAACAAGATACCACAAAATCTGGTAGACATAAAGATTATGCTAACAACGTTACTGTGATAGACAAAGAGCGGTATAAAAATCGGCAGGAAGATGAGAGTAATGTAGAATACATCGACGAAGAAGTAGAAAATTTTACGGAAGATAATATAGAGGATGATGGTGAAGAGGAAGGTATGAAGTGTAAAATTGCAATTAAAATCTTTTTTCATACAAAACTCTATTATGTATTTTAAGAAAAATATTAAGAGAATAATAATTTGTGTGATAAATTTAAATATATATATAGTTTAAACATATTTAAAAAAATATAAAAAACTATTATGACTTATTATAATTTTTATCGCGTACATATATGGACATATAATACATAAAAGAATGAGAATCGTAGAAGCTATTAAATCTTAAAAAATATACATTTTTTCTATGATAAATACCCAAAAGCATAGCATACTTTTTAATAAAATAATTACATATAATTAAAAAGCGTGGTGAAAAACACAACTATCATTTTGCGATTGCGTTTAGTTTATAAAAACAAGATATATTACTACAGCAGAAAACGATCAAGAGAGGGTCGGTGAGTCTCACGATAAGGAGTACGATGAACAAGAAGCAGATGATGAGATAGATGAAGAATCTGATGTACCTGCCGAACCACATGCGGTGCAACGAAATGTAGTTAAGAAAGATGCTCCGTTGCGCACACAGCAACGAATGGAAATCAATCAACAACAAAATCCGCATAGAATTCGTTACTCTCAATATTCGCCAAAACTATATCAAGCTCATCCTTTACCAACAAGGTTTGTAGGATAAATCCGTAAAATATATACATCAAATATTATTTAAAAATCTTTAGTCTAGTAAACAATGTGTCTAACGTTTTTATTAGAGATTGATAACAAGATTGATTGTAATTTATCTCTGTTAAAAAATTAAAAATTTATATAAAAAGATATTATCATATAAGATTTTTCTATATTTCTTTCCGTTTTATCTATAAAAATTATATTTGGTCCATTTTAATTACTTCTCAATTTATGTAAGTTTAATCGTACTATATAGTATCGACGGTCCATTCAAAGCTAATGGAGAACTAAATGAATTATACATGACAAAGTAGTATGAATCAGAAATTAGAGGCATAAACGCACATTGTACACGGGATACGTAGTAATTAAAGAGCTTCATGATAAATTATCTACATTATGCTTTTGGTTCGGTATTCTTTTTGATCATATATGTTTTATCGTCGATACGACAATTTTCTGCAAAATGCCCATGTGATTAGGTATTACCGCAACATGCCCGATCGCGATATCCATGAAGCGTTGTCGGAGGAAGATCTGTATACGGCTCAAGCGTTAAAAAATCCTCCTCGAAGATCATCAGCGGGTTATCATCAGAATTGGATTCCGCAGAGGAATTCAACTGATCGATATGACACAATGATCTCGCCAAGCCGCCGAGCGCAGACGAGACCAGAAATAAAGTCCTTCACGGAAGCAGAAATTGTTGATAGGAGAAAATGTAGTCGTTGCGGTAATGTCTCGATTAGAAAGCCATCAACCCCTAAAAGGAACAACTGTAGATTCCAAGATAACCCTAATTTCTCAACTAGAAGGCATTTTGGTAAGCGAGATGTACAAAATCGTTCTAGCATTGAAAATAGTTAAATCATATTCAAAACGATTGTGATTAACGACATCGCTGTATATGTAAAATTAAAATAACTACATTTGTTATTACTTATAATAATCAAAAGAATTATTCCTTTTAATTAATCAATTTAATTTTTGATTTAATTTACAATTACTCTATTCCTCTATCATATAGATTTTGATGGATATTTGATAGATATAAATATTATTTGAGAGAAAATTCTCATATTTTTATTAATAATATTATCATTTATTTCAGGCGATGATGCTGAGATCCTCGATCAATCCTGGTGCGGGTATTGTAAGCCGAAATATCACGTTGTAGAAAACATGGGACCTTGTGAAATTCCATCACCGATTTTGTATTCGATGAAAACGCGACGCTCCAGGGACTCTAATATACCAATGTATGAAACGTTGGAAGGAAAACATCCGATGGACGAGTTGTCGCATAAATTCGCACGGATATCATCTAAATATACCAAAGATACACCAAACATTTTACGCGATAGAACCAGACACTCTGCGCAAACAACACAGGGTGCAACAAGAATGTCCGTTCATTATAATGCTTGAATTGTTTCTTTCTAATTTTGTCACTTTTATAAAAGAAAAATTAAGAAAAATTGTTTTACAGATAAAATACATAAAATTCCTTCTTAGCTAAATTGTTTTCCAGGAATATATGTTTTCAAAAAATTGAAACTAGTTTCTTGTGTTTACAGGAATAATAACTATTAAAATAAAACTTCTGAAATAAATTTTAAGAGTAACTTGTTGCATGTTACAATATGTGACACTGAGAATTAATTCCGTTAATTATTAAGAAAGATGTTAAATATCTTATTATGCTTTACGCGAGAAAAGAAAAAGATATTTACAGCAAAGTTTTCTAAATGTGAATATTGCTGCTTTGAGATTATATTTCACTAAATCATAATGTTAAATACTTTAAAAAAACGAGGAATCTGATAAAAGATAAAGTTATCGAAAGTTAATATAATAGACTCAATGAGAGATGCAAATCACAGATTGCATTATCCAAAAATCACAAACGCTAACAATAATGCTTCTATTCTCAGTCATTTCTCTTCTACCGGTTGTCCAATATATATTTTTGTAACTGTCTTTCGAATCGTGTAGATGTATTCTATGTAGTACGATAAAAATTTATGCTATGAGAAGGCATGAAAAATTAGTTTCGCAATGTATATACATACATATAAATTAAATAAAGCCAATAAAGCTAACGTAAAAGCGATGTAACATCTTCTTTCTCATTTTAATTACAAAGAGACAAATGTCATTTTACGTCTTTTGGCACTGGCGCACAAAAAAATTAACTGTAAATATGTGATACTATAATATAACTAACTATACGATAGACGTACGCGTACATGTCAAATGGAGAATAAACTCTCAAATTGTACATTAAACATAAATAGTCTGTTTAATTGTGTGACCCCAAATTAATGTCCATACCTCTAAATTAATATCCATATTAATTCGCAATAATTATTTATTTGATAAAATTATAATTATATCTTTTTATATTAAAAAATTAAATAATTTGCAACACAAAGAATATCATCTGACAGTAATTTAATACTGCCAAGAAAAACAGACAAACATGAGTTTATTTAAACTTTTTGTAATTGCGAAACATGAATGAGATATCTCAAATTTCTCGGATAATATGAGGAAAAAGAATCACTATCATATCTTACACGAGTTCCCAAACAATTTTTACTCGTAATCAAAGTCGGAAAAAGGAGTATAAGCTTTTTATGTGGTTATTAGCCGGGCACAAAAGAAAAACTCTGACCAAAGCTTTTGTTTAAATATATTAATAACGTTCAGAAACTTTATGTCGTACTAACATAACGTTGCAAAATTACGCTTTGTTCAATTAAACTTAATATCTTTATTACATTAACGCAAGGTGGATGTTATTTATTGCAAAAGAGATGCAATGATAGGAGATTTAGATTTTCATAAATTAAATATTTTGTACAACAAACATATTGGTGCCTGCATGAAGATACAAACATATTTGACGTTTATTTGCAGCACGTTTTAAAAAATATAAAAGATATTGTCCTTCTTTAAACAAAAATTTATAAAGGAAGTATATATTATAAATAGAAATTTGATATAATTTACATAGTTATTATAATGGATAGATTTCTTAATTTTTAATAATTCTTAAATATCAAATATAATCCTCTAAAAAAAATAACATTGTTACAAAATGAAAGACTATTAATGCACATGTGAATTGGATCACGCATATATTATTCTTTTATATAAAAATTTGACATGGGTGATGGTTAGTAACTAATATTCGCTCGTTACGCGAAAGCCTCATTGTCGCCGTGATAAATTAGCATACGACCCGTGTCAAAGCATCACAAAAAGCTCTTGACGCACAATCATGTAGACTTTGCCATTACGGAGATACGGGAAAAGATATCAATCAATTCGTAATATACCATTTCATCACGAATTTCATTTATTCTAAATGAATTAATATGCTTATTACCATTACAAAATCCTCTTCATAATTAACATCATCATGTATATTTTAAAAGTCATTATCGGTAAATCATAAATTTTCATGTGTGTGTTAAAAATAAATCAAATAATTTTGCTCTCTTTAATTATTTTTTAAATTAAATAAAATAAATAAATTAAATATGAAAAATAATGATAAAACCTTCTTATAATTTTTTTCTGTTACAATTAAAGAAAATGGTGATTGTTTTTTCCCCTTTATTTTTTGCTTATAAAAAGATATTCTCAAAATTAGATAAAGGTATTTCTCCAAAAAATAGATAAAATTGAAATATAAAAAAAACAAAAAATGGAATTGTATAATTATTTCATATTTTTCATATCTTTTATTTTCATTTTTTCGGGTAAATTTATAAGTTGCAAAATTCCTAGAAACCGATAGATCATTATATAAAGAAATTCATGCTTAAATAAAGCTACGATGCGATCGAAATCGTCACAAGACTAAAAGGAAGAATGAAGGCGAGATGAGCTTCGATATCTCGCGCTACAACCCTGTGCGAGATGTAAGCTCCGCCTATCCCTCGGTTACAGCAGGACTTCCAAGAGCCCTGCAACCCCCACCTTTCGACGGAGGGTATCCCAACCCCTGCTTCATCGTCGTTGGCATCCGCGGCATTCCAATTAGCTCGCGAATCAAAAGAGCCCCACTGCCTTTGTGGGGTCTCACCCTACCCCCAGTAAACTCGCTTGTTCTCTCTCTATTGCTCTATCTCGTTAACCACCCTCTCTCTGTCCGTCTATCTATCCGCCTTGCTATCTGCTTTATCGCACTTTCCATATATTTATCTTTCTGTCTAAATCACTACGCTTATATATGTATAGTCTCCCACGCATTATCCCATACTTTATACATGATACGCGTGTTTCATTTATATATATATATATATATATATATAATATATACGATCTATCACGTTATTATATACGTGTTCTTTTCATATAAAATTATTTTATCACATTTGAATTATCTACCTCTGACAATAAAATATGTTTGTCTTGTATTTTGAAAATCGCACTTAACATTATTATACAAGATTAAATTTAAAAATATGGATTTAATGTAAATTATATCTGTGGACCATTATATGCAAATCATACATGTATAATTATAAATGTATAGAAAAATAAAATGCTATATATGTGAAGTAAATATGTATTAAAATACATAATAATCATTAGAGAAATATCTTCGTTTTTTGGTGAATTTCCTTAGATAATAAAATAATCGTTTTATTTATTTTTTTCTTGCTTTATCAAGTTATTATTTTCATTTCTTATATGTGAAAAGTGTAAATAAAAATATAAAAAAATCTCTTTTATATTATCTTCACGGCCTTCATCTAATCTCTCTTCTTTCTGCGTCTCTTCCCTTCCAAGTTCTCCCTTTGCTTTGCCCGTTACTACCCCTCTGCTTATATTTGTTGCTTTTTTATCTTTTTCCTCCTCTCACTGAATCGTTTCCTCCTTCTCTGTGTTATATTCTACGTCCTTCATTCGTGGGTGGTTTTTAGTGGAATAAAACCAAGCAACGGTAAAGAGCGGCCGTTACGAGAGAACAGAGGTGGGTGGATGGGATTAACCGCAGTTTTAATCGTGAACCCTCTTCTTTGACGAACGAGATTCATATAAACGCATGAGCACTTTGGTAAAACGACCGAATTACATTGCTTGCCTTTAACTGGTATGCAAATTCTTGTGGGCGGTTCAGATATATTGTAAGCTAATATCAATAATTATCTAATCAGCTAATATTAATAATCAATTTCTTTTATGAAATATAATTGCAAATATTATTGCGCAATTAAATTTATATACATACGATAAAAAAGTAATGTTTATAATAATTAGATTACAATCTCTTTACACAGTAACAGAGCGGATAAAGTGCAAAGAGAGAAAGAATAAATTATACATTTTGTCAAATATGTAAATATTGTAAGTTTGGTAAGCTTTGTATATTTCAATAGCAATGTGTCAAGGCAAATATTAAATGAAAAATATACTGGTTTATAGAACGGCGTTACTTCTATAAAGATTTCAAAAAATGCAATTTTGCTGGAGTATATTTCAAGACATTCAGAAATATGGCGAAGCAGATTTCAATATTCTCGGCGGTCAAATGACAAATTGGTATTGCAAAGCGGCTCTTGACGTTTCCCTCGACCTTTCGCGTTTTTACTCAAACGGACATCCATATACACCAGTTGCTCGGGGTAATTGAAATTGGAGAAAACCGCTCGTAATGTTTCCCCCGACTCGGTCACGATGCAGCGCAACGCAAATTTTATTACAGCGCGCCTTTATCCCACTTCGTTAGATACCACTTTGTTTATCATTCGCGGATATTAAAATCGTCAGTGTGATGTGTATTCAACATCGTTCCGCTATTTGCACGCGCATTACCAGTTCTCTACATTTTTATATTTTTGTAATTTACTCTTTTGTTAAATATTTGTACCGAAGAAATTAATAATTACACTAATATTTAAATACATATTTTATATTATCATGTTATCATGTTACAATAGCATATTAATTAAAATTTAAAACTCTGTATTTTTCAAAAATATTTAAGATTTGTTTTTTTCTTTGCAAAAAAGCTTGTATTGATACGAGGACAGTAATCGTGCATGATACAAGTTTCCCGGCAAGATCAAAGAGCATTCCTATGCTCGAAACACGCAATCTTCACTTTATCTCACTGTTAGATTGATATCAAACGCGCTATCTCTGGAATCTGCATGTGAATTCGTATGTACAAGTGCAAATCTATGAACTGATATTAACAACAAAATATTTTTTAAAAATATTTCTTATTTTATATATCTCTTAAAAATTAGTCGTTCTAATAATAAATAAATAAAACTTAATAACAATAAGTATTTTCCAAATAGATTCACACACTTTTTTAAATAAATATAAATTAAAAATATATAACGCAAAAATTCTTTTGATTTTTTTACATGCATATATAAAAATTAATAGAAATCAAGTCACATCGTAAATTGAATTGTCAATTAATTTCAATGATCTTGGCATGTATCGCGCAATACAATAGAGATACAAAATTCTTTACAAAACGATTCAGAGGTTACAGAAATCTCAAACGTTTGTAGCGCGTTTTAGCATCCAATTAATGTTGCGGACACGACGAGCGGTCGAGTATAATTTATTACGCGACGAAACGACTGGTAATTGCAATATTCTTCCCAGATGCAAATGTCTCTCATCGGTTGGTAGCACGAGCGATGCTTGTGTTATTAAAAAGCGAGAAGCGTACAAATATGTTTGTAATAATTTGATGACGTCTCCCTACCGGGATTAGCCGATTGCATCTGCATATTTGTAATCGTTATCATGCATCATAATTTTTGATCATTATTTTTGTATTTGTCTATGATTTATTTTAATATAACGTCATTTATTTAAATATTAATTAGCAGCAAATATAAACGGTCTTTCGATCAAACTTTAAATATTTGATTACAATTAATTCACTCGTAGATAATGTATCTTAATAGTATTACGTAATGCGTCATGCATTGTAACAAATTGAAAAAATTCTATTAAATAATATTTTTTAGGATACATTTTCTGTGATTCACAGAATAATGCTATAATCATCAGCAAATGTATGGTAATAAAGTTATTAAATAATTTTACATCTAAGCATATTAAATTTTTTTGTATTTATGCGTATATAATTGATCGATTTAAATATCAAAGTACGATAAAGATAAATGCTTTTATATACGTGGCTAAAGTGGTACTTGTGATGAATTTTGTGTAGCTTTTATGGAAATTAAAACATACCATCGAAATTCTTCAAAAAATCATATAAAAAATAATATAATATTTTACAAATATTTGACTATTTATGGCTAATTGGCTACAAGTGGATAAAGGGTCCACACTTTTTGCGTCCTAAATGCTGCCAAAAATGTATTGTTGCATCAAAAATGAAAATAGCATCACTATATCTTTAATTTTTTATTCTTCTTTAAAGCAAACGTGTAATGTTTGACATTATAGAAAAGAAAATTTGGTACATAAGAGGATGTTATATCATTTTTTCTATATATCACTAAATTGTTCAAAAGAAATAAAAATTTCATTAAAACATTTCAAATAAAATTATTTAAAATAAAATAAAAAGATTATTTTAATTATAATACCGTAGATAAGTACAGTACGCAACGTAGCGTAGCGTAACGTTATTCATAAATATTTTTAATTTATATTCGAGCGGCAAATAATCGAGATTTGGGGATGCTTGGTATTTGACTAAATGAGGGTTGCACCGTACACGCGTGTTCGTAGCTGTCACTAATCATGACCACGAATATACATGCCGTAAAAAGCATAACCGCTATGCAGGACGAACGATGGAAGGGGAACGTACGCCTGAGGGGCTGCATACAGGTCGCATTCATAACATCAGACAGGGTAATAAAAGTCAGCACCCTGCTCCCGCCGCTTCTACGTCACCCTCGCTCTGCCTGGATATCTAGAAGAACGCGGGGAAGTAGGGGGAAGGTTGCGTAGGTGAGTCAAAAAAGCGAAGAGAGAGAGAGAGAGAGAGAGAGAGAGGGGGGGGGGGGAATACTGCGAGTCGTATTGTTCGTGCAGACATGTGGTATATTCGTGAGATGTCGTTGTACATATATATCTATGTATGTATACATATACATATATTTTTGATATGTTCAGATTTATATGTTTCCCGGAAAATTAATAAAATTTAACGATTGAAAAAACAAATATTTTTTTGAAATAAAAAAAAATGTAATGTGTGACTATGCATTAAAGATAAAAGTATAATTTTTCTAATATTTAATAATTTGGATCATGATGTATATATATGTACAAAAATAAACATTTTTTAAAATAAAAATTATATAAAAAATTTATGATAAAATATTTTTATGAGAATATTTTGTGCTTTGAATGATGATAGATTTTTTTAAAGCAATTGAGGTAAAATTATTTTGAAGCTCGTTTATTATAATAATTGCAATAAAATATATAACAGATATATATTAAATAAAATTGTTTTAGTAACTTTAAAAATAAAGCGCTTGAAAGAATTGATTTTCAAAGACTCGATACGCTATGCGACTAGTTAGAAAGACGATGTGATCGTACCTCGACAATCACTTTGCCCCAAATATAATCTCCCCGTTGTAAACCACTTCAAGGGCCACCCTTCCTAGTCAGGTCAAGTGTTTTCTCTCATTGCGTCGTTGAGTGCATTCGAAGGGTGAGACCGAAAGAATCGCAACTATTTCATTTTGGGACAGATTAGACAGATTAGCGGACAAGGATGCACGACCAGGCAATATTTAGCGATGTCATCTATAACGCGACATCGTGGGGTGAAAGAATATTATTTTTTGTCAACTCGATGCATCTCGTAATTTTTTTGATTGGCGAATACAATGCTTGCTATACAAAAATTTACAAAGAAGAATTGCTAAAGCATCAGCTTTATTTAAATTAACACTAATATGTAATCATATATTCAAACATAAAATCTATAGCAATAATCTTTCTCTCTCTAAAACATATGTAAACTGGTCAACATTCCTAACATTTCAATTTCTGAGACAAAAGAAAAGTTATTTGATACATTTACCTTAAATAAAAAAATAGCAAATTCGCAAAAAGTTTCAAAATATTCTAAATTAAATAAAAAGAAAATGCAAACAAAATAGTATATTATATCAACTTTTGTAAGACTTTGAAATATTATTTTCTAAATAACTTTTATATAATAAAAGTAATATTTATCTAAAAAATTAGAAGATAAGAAAACATTTTATTTTATAAATGATTTAGTCTAATATAATAAATTTATAATTTTTGTTTTCCACATTTTTTTTCTTAAAGCAAAAGATTAATTTATTGGTAAATACATATCATTAGGGAGAACATAATGCAAAGGGTTAAAAATTTACTTATCATATAAGAGACACGCACATCTTTAATACTTGTATCACATGTTGCTAATTACCTGGCGCTTTGAAGTTTTAATGCTTTCATCATCGTGTAAGCTCTTCTCCCAAAAAGGATTAAATCGGAAATCGGATTTCAATGTTTAATCTTTTCCTACATGAGTCTGTGGAAGTCAAAGCACGTTGATTAAAGTAATTCTTGATTAATGAAAACAACAAACGGATCATAACTGTATCATATCGAAATATTAATGTGTGTATGCCATCAGACAAACGAAAGAAGATATATAACACTAACTGTTACAAATATATTATTTGTTATACTGCATATTTTTTTACGTAATTGCTTGCATAAAAAAGTACATTCTCTTATATCATTATAATAAATTATATGCATATTATATTTTGCAAATATTGTGAACGGAATAATTGTGCACTTAGGAACAAACAATATTACTTTTATGAAAAAAATCTTTTCAAGGAATATTGATTATATTATATAATAGAATCTTCAAAGCCGTATTAAATTTTTATACATAAGTTTTTAGTTCTAGAGTAATTTAATTAAAAGTGGGCATTTTATTTTGAACATTTTAATGAGAAAATTTGCATCAATTCTCTCTTAGTACGAGTTAAGAATGGAATAGTCATACATTTACAGAGAAATTTAGACATCTCCCAAGATTTCATTAAGACTGGCTGCTGACGAAATAGGGATCGTTATTATCAATGACAGTTAAGTTTGAATCTTTTTAATTCACTGTGTATAACTGTCTATGTCTAGATAGTCGGTGGAGATTATTATAACTGTCCGTAGAGAAAGTATATACTAGAATGACAAAGCATCATGCGCAACTAATAAAAAAATAAAACATTAATAAATCCATAATATTTCTTCGCATTTTTGATCCACAATTATGGATCCACATACATGCACCAACCGGCCATTTTACCGTGGCACCGAAAAGTGATTCTGGCCATGTAGTTCTGCGGGTTCTAAAATGGAATCATTTGGCGCTACTATACTAGCTAGAAAAAATGTCTTACGAAAAACGGCGGCGTGGCCCTTCTCAGACATCTTTCTATAACAATAATTTCCATAAATTAATAAAATGTCATGTAACTCTCTATTTTTTTTTGTTATTTTCTGCTGATTGTTTTATTTATGATTAATCAATAAAACTTGTATGTTTGATTCAAAGCATGTGACATGTACTTTTTTTAATTTTAGCATCTAATATATATGTACTGGCCACAGACATTCTTACACTTACTTATATATACACTATAAATATGCTTTCAATCTGTCTAATTAAATAACTGCCTTTGTTTCACATGTCAGCATATGATGACAAAATATAGCCGTGTTAGCAATCTAGGTATAATATATAGAAGTCTGTAGTACTGACTGATATCTGATATACATACAAATATGGCGAATTTTAGCGCCATCTTTGATATACCCTAGATATAATACCAATGTAGAAACGGAAAGATACAAAACTTCCTAAATGTAGTCGACGTTTGTCCAAGACAGTCACGCTCCATAAGAGCACGAAGAGGTACAACGCAACGCAACGTGTTCACTGTTAAATAGGTTGATAAGCACATGCTTACGTGGACGATAAGGTAACGTGGGTTTGCATTTCATAAGAGCATTTAAAGTCCCACGTGTTTATTTACGCTTAAATGTCAGTGCCACTGTGGACTGTGTGGGTTCCGACATCATAGTGAACATGAACAACTCATCGCGTAAAGTGAAAAACCCGTTGTTGTCCGCTGCTGGTCCTGGCTTTCCCTTTGACAGTTACACGGAGAATACATTATTAGTACCAGTTACACCCGCGTCAGCCGTACTCCGAGACGGTGAGTTTATTCAACGAGAAGCTGTGGGCGAGGTCCAGCATATTTTTCATATGATTTGACCTGATAATACAGAAAATTGGATAGCGATCGATTGCAAAGTGTGATTTGCAAAGAAGTAATCATAAGAAATAATTCTTCAGGAAAATGATTCTTTTTTTACTCCGTTTGCTCCGTTTTACTGCTCTTGATCTTTCTTGCATCGTGCCTCTGTATTTGCCAGAATGCATTCGTTGGCAAACATCTGTTATTCCTTCATCATTTGCACAGTCGATATTGCAGAGAGAAATGACAGTACGTGATGAAAATCCCTGACAATGAGTCGAGCATAAGGCATTTATATCTATCTAAATATACGGTTCAGTATATCCGTTTGGCCCACACATTTAGTTATGCCCAAAATTATATAGTCGCATATGTATAAAAACTCAAATAATGATACAAAGATCAACATATAAGATTTTTTTGTTTATATGCTCTCTTTAGTTATATATAAATAAAATTTGAATATTAAGATATAAAAATCTAAGTTTAAAATATGCAATTGATCTAAACAAACTAGCCTAGATAAATTTGAAAGAATCTATATATACATAAAAAAAATTATTAATAATATGTCTATTATAAGTTATATTGGTGCTTTTTTTTATTAAATAGTAATTGAATGAATAATTTCTTATTCAACTTAAAACATAGAAAGTTACAGTTTATATATATATATTCTATTTATATACAGTAATGTAATTTAAATTTCAGTTTAGTAACATTTAAAAAATAACACAATTATATTTTACAATAAAAATTTATTAAATGCATTATATATATATACACTAAATAATAGATATTTTAGAAATTTAATGTACAATTTTTATGGTATAGTTGGTTGTGATAATGATAGTTAATTTTCTCATTAAACATATTGTTAGAAGCTTGTTCTTTCGGATCTAACAGGCGGTCTAGAACCATATCTTTGTGTGTAAGGCAGATCGTGGCTACTCCTTTTACTAACGCAATAAACTATTGCAATAATAAGAAGTATTATAAGAAACAGTAGTAGTAATACACCAAGTACGATAGCTGCTATCTCTCCTTGCGATAGATTGTCCCATGCTATAAAAATGAGATGTTATCATGACATTTGATCTTTTGATACTATTATACATTATACAGTCATGCCATTTTCATATTTACGGCATCTTATATTTATTATAAATTTCTGTTAAATAAATATGTCAAATATACATTGAAATTTATCGGCAATAAAAAAAAAATTACCTGTGACGTCGATGCTACGAGAATACTCATTGTCTGATATATCTATTGCCGTAATAGTAGCTGTTGTTGAGCAACACGTCGATAAATAAAAAAATGTAACACGGTCCTTTGTGCCGCTTATAAATTTTGTGCGTAAATATAATCCATTTGGAGTCGATATAACGCGTTTTAAACCTACATAAAAAAAAAAACATAAGTAATTCAATTAAATAGAAATTTTTGGTTAGTAATTATATATATTGATTATCTATCTATATTATTAAACATTCGTCGAATACCTGAATCGGAATCTTGAACGTTGATGTCAACACTCCAAAATGTTTTTTCACAACTATCTTTGTCCAGTTTACCAGCACAATTGCTATTGAACGTATAATCGAGTGTCGGTTTTACATTATCGATGCTCTAAATGCAAAGAGAAATCATAGATAATTAAAAATTTATATAGTATAAGTATTTATAATACAATTTATAATAATAATAGGCATAAAATATACAATCTTATGTAAATATAAAATTAGAATATATCGTAACTCTCGCGTTGCGTATAATTTATTTTATATTATTCTGTATTATTATTTTTTATAAACTATTGTTTCTTTAAAGTTGGGGAATTTATATATGAAAGAAAATTAGAATTGTATATATAATATTGGCTATATCTTCACTTATTTACCTTAGAAATTGCATTTTGAACGTAAACATATACTGTCTTCTCCGGTATTTCCGTACCATCGATGGACAATGTGAGTGTATTAACAGTATCTTGAGTACCCAATGGTACAACGATATCCACGGCTACATTAGTTGTCTGTCCTGGATACAACCATAAGCTGTTGCATACAAATTAACAAAGATAACCACAGATTTCAAAAGCAAAGATAAAGCACAATCATACGGATGCTTTTATATATATGACATTTCTTTTCATAGCTCGTGTTAATTATGCTCGCTTTAATACAGTCTGGTTTTTTTCAGAGAAATTAATACATTTTTAAAATATAAAAATTTATACACACATAAAACAGAGAAATAATACTTATTTAAACTTAAAAAATAAAATTTAATATATAATTTGGTTTCAAAATATATAAGCCATATTATTTACAAATTAGTAAGTTGGTTATATTAATTTCAATAAATTGATTGTAATAATCTTAATTATATTAATTAATTAATTTAAATAGAAGTTAAATACAAGCCAGTGCATGGCAAATTTTTGTGTAAATATTACTTGTAAAAATATTACTTATTTTCTTTTGCTTAAATGTCGAAGATCACTACTATTGATGTAAGATTTGTATTCAAGGCTATTTGTACAGATTCACATTTTTTATTCAATCAACAGTTTACTATTTGTACATTGGTTGAGAAAGACTTAAATAAAAATCTAAGCTGGTATTTACTGTGAATTACGTTATATAAATTGCAAATGTATTATATACGTTGTATGGGCATCAGTGCTTATCGGTTCGTACTGGCCAATATATTCTAATTTAAATCTTTCTAAAAACGAGTTAATCTGTATTTATTTTTATTAATTGATTTACTTACAAGGTTGGCATTATGCTGAGTATTCTAAATGGCGAACTTCTCGCTCGAATTGCATATCTCACTGGAAGCACGCAGTTATTTGTCACATCAAATAACACTCTGTGTGTTGTTCCTGGTGCAGCAATCAAGTTACTTTTGGCATTAATTTCTAGCAGTATCTTTTTTCTTTCAAAAGAATTTCCAATATTTCTAGCAAATTGCGTTGAAAAATCTTGATCGCTATCCTGTGTATGTATTTGCATTAATACATTATCTCTAGTGGATAGTTTCACATCGTTTATATCGATATCTTCATTTAATGATGCAATTTCCGATGATCGCGGTTGAACTTTCTGTTGTTGCTTCTGCACAGTAAGAATTTTATTTATAGAACGAGAGAGAGAGAGAGAGAGAGAGAGAGAATATTTATATATATATATAATGCCTTACAAGAGCTAATATTTTTCTATTAAATGCCTTCCTATTTATTGATGCATTTTGTGGAATTATAATGTCACCATAACTCGTCAGAGAATTATTACGTGCGCGTAGAGAAAATATCGAATAATTGATGAAGTTTTTTGCTACAGTAGTCTCCACCGAAGGCAATAATACATCAGAGAAATCCATTGTTTCGTCGTCATTATTTGTTTTATTTTCATCCATAATTTCTGCCGATCTCTCAAACACGCGTGCGAACTTTGGTCTTCTAGTTATTTTAGAATTTATTACAGGTATTGCATATATACTGGTTTGATTGTTGCCAATATTCTCGGGAATATCCTTTAGAATATATACATAATTGTAATGATTACGTACAAGTATATCCTGATAATTATGTATGGTAGTGTACAATGCAAAAGATGTAAAAAGATATTGTGCTGCTATTCAACTTACTTTTCTTAAATTGATGAATTCTTCAGTTTTCTTACTTATATTCGTTGCTTTAGTTTTTTGTCTGTTTTCATCTAATATTTTATTAAAGTCCTTTTCTATATTGAATTCTAGAAGAAATAGTAAAAATAAGAATTTATAATAATATATTTCTTAAATATAATATTAATAAGTAATATTTTTTAGATAGTGTAGTAAAATATTATATTCTTTTAGTGATTCGTTTTTTATCGTACATAAATGATATATGTATTATATCAATTTTTAAAAAGTTCACTAAATGATGCACCCAATATTTTTTTCGGAATTCATTCCGGAAATTTCATCTTTCGGATGCATAAACAGAACTTTCGCCTATAAAGGCTTTATTTAACTTTCTATGCCAACGAAAGTGAAAGCAATAGATTTCTATTGAAGTTTGTTGCAGCATTGGGAAGCAAAGAATAATTAAAAGTGTAACACAGAGCTATAAATACAATATTAAGGAAACTCTAAGAGATTATACAAAAGAGATAAGCATTGAAATAATTACAATCATTTCAAAACTACAACTAATTTTATTTAACATATACTAATAGAAATAGAGATATTTCGTAGATTGGCTAAAAATATAATTATACGAATAATAATAACCTTGGCAAAGTTTCGAGATATTCAACGGTATAGCGGAAAGTAGATATGTAAATTTTATTTGCAAGAAAAGTCCATAGATTTATTTACGATTGCATATTTTTTGTATGTCTGTTTCTCTTTAACTTTATCTTAAATGTCGCATCGTAGAAAACAGAAAACAATTTTTTTATTAAGATCTTGTTTCTTTCTGCGCGGGCCGACATGCCTAAGGATGCAAATGAGCGAGAATAAAAGAGAGGGAATGAGCGAGAGCCGTGGCCAAAGAGCATCGTGAATTGCACAATCTTGTGTGTATTGGCGAGCCAGAAACCGACGGATTGCAGTTGTAAAACGGCTGCCGTATTACAAGGAAGTTGGCAGCCGCGCGAGAGTACGTGTGGACCCAAGAGCAACTCGCGTGTTTTTTTGACAGTTAAATCGCGCAAAGATAAAAGTGAGTGTTTTGTCTTGTTGATTGTGATAAAAACCCAATTATTAGTCATCGTGATAAGTGAATTTATCTGATTCTTATGCACAATTGTAGTAAAATTGCGAGACGTATGTCGTTTTATTTGATTTATAGTCTATTATTCTATTATTAATTAGCATTATTTAGTTAATGCAATAAATTGATATGAAATTTATTAACCAATTTCTTTTTGAGTACAACTGTTTTGCATTTCAAGATTTGTTTGATCTTTTATTATTAATGACATAAAATCAATTCTTTTTATACTAAAATAATATTGCGTCTCACACAGATCTTTTATTAAAATTATCATGTTTATATTTATAAATGCAATAATCAGTAGAAAATCGTCAAATTATTATTATTTTATATTTTATTTTATTTTAATTTCTTTAGCTATTTGTAACCAGGTTATAAAGCAAATGAAAAAAATATAATTGACATACTTTTGTCGTTAGACAGTTAATTATTTATACCAAGAACTTCTCATAAAAAATGAAAATTTAAAAAAGAGTTTATAAATACATACATATAAAAAAAATAAGTTCATAATTTTAAGTTGCATTACTATAACGATACATAATCAAGATTTACAATTTTGATTATCACTCGTTAATTATTCTTCGTGACGTTATCCTCATCCCGTTCCAAAGAAAGTGATTACATTTAAGTCGTATTTTAAATTTCCCACCCCTGTTAGCTTCACGCACCACCCTCTTGGTGGCAGGTTGCGCGCATCGATAACTACCCTTTCCGTGTTGTGCACAACATGCCAACGACATCATTATTTCTGGTTTCCGCCTCATTCTGTCCGTTAATGTGCATATTGGAAGTGAAAATTGTTCTTGGAGTAAACATTTCGATAGTTTGGATAGTAAATTAAAATTGACGATAAAAAATCACAATTTGTTGATAAGAGAATTATTAAATTTCATCTTTGTATTATTTTAAGCTGAATTGAATTACCGATTATAAAGATTTCGTGAAAAGACAGATATATTGTCTATTAATTAAAAATAAAATATTTATAATAAGTGCAAGTATGAATTCTTGTGTGATGTGGCTGTTCAGTGTAATACAACGAATACTAAGCAATCACTCGATCAATATTGTCCTTGGTGTATGAAGGTTAGACGGATGTAGCGACACTGTTCTATATAGATCTGATAACCGAAAAATACATCAGTAAAAAAATTAGTATGATATGATTTTTACAATTTGTTACAAGGTTTAAGAGAATGCCGGACCGTCCTGTTTTACCGGCCATAATAATTATATATTTGCTTAATATAAGGGTTTTGCGGTGTGTACGTGCAAAATAGGATACCTCTCCACTCGGAAATGCATGAAGGAATATAAGTGAACGTTTGAAAATGTATTTGAAAGCCTAGTAAGAAACATTTCGGTGTGCAAAATGTTGCATAGTAAAATCTTTTTTATAAAGCTTCTAAACTCACTTCTCGAAGTTCACTAATACTCTTTGATAAAATGCCGAGTGCGGAGTTCACTTGTTAGGCACGTGCAGGTTGCAGGTTTTTTATATTAAGTAAATGTTGACGGCAGAAGCCGATAACAAAACTGTAATTTTTTAATTTTTTTTCACTTTTCATATGAAATCATAAACCCCGCACTCCGTTATTATGTATACTTTAATTATGGAAAAGGATTTGTTGATATCTATAATCAACAAAAATATTTTGCAATCCTACTAATATTTGCATTCTGTCGGTATCCGGCATCCTCTTAAATGATGTTTTTTTGCACAAAAGATATTTCAGTAAATAGAAGACAGTTGTGATATATGAGGTGTATTAAAAAATTCAGTATCGCATGAATAGAATAATAGATATTGATATATTTTTACGCTAGTCAATCGCATGCTGTGTTATTTTAATTGTAAGATTAATTAAATAATCTTATTTCAGATCAATTAATATATTTTTTTATCACATAATATATATTATAAACGTCAACATAATGCTTTTCACGAATTAATAAATGTATATATAAAATTAAAGATAAATATTTAGAACAAAAACACATACATTCAGAATACTGTCTTCTTATTGTATATAAAAAATAAAAAAATAGAGTATATGTACGTGCACACATGTATGTGCTTATAGATAGAATCAGAACTGCATGCGAAAGATTTCCTCTCCATACACACACACACACACACACACAAACATAGAATGCTAATTAAAATTTCAATTACATTATCTATGAAAATTGGTTTCGATATATTCGTTCAAGTTAACCCTTCTCCCTGTACACTAATTTTTTTCTGCGATATATAAAAAAATGCATTATATATATATTTTAACGGAAAATTTTGTTGTGGTATATAAAGAATACTTTAAACTTTAAAATATGAATTCTGGATAGTTTCAAGGCTTTAAATAAATTCTAAATTTAAATAAAATTTGTTGTGTTGATCAATCGACTTTTCTTCTATATTTATAATATTTATAGTATTTACAATGTCAGAGCTCAAATAAAGATAAATATCTAATTAATAGATATGTGATAGTATTTATCAAAATTGGTGTTTCTTTAAAAATAACTTACTTGACAATTGTCTAAAATTGTTGAATTTTTATTATCGATAGATAAATGTCTTTCTATCTTTGTATTCAGGCTATTACCCAATAAAAAATTATCTAAAACATCAAAATAATTATATAAAACTAATTTATATATAATTTGTATTTTAAATCAATTTATTATGCGATATATATACATGCATTTATTTAATATATTCTTTATAATAAGATTATTGTCATCAGTATATGTTTTGTTGTAATCCTGTATTAATAATTTGAAATATTATCTAATGATGCGTCATCAGTTATTTTCAAGATATCTAGTGTTAAAAGTTAAACTAACAATAAGAGCAATAGCATAATTTGCAAAACTTATATACGTCATTCAATCGAATATGATAAACAACGTCAATAATATTGATAATCTAATAAAACATTATTTATGTAATATCTCTACGTTAAGATTTTTTTGTTCTTTTTGCTTTTATTTCCCCGGCGAATGAAAAGAAAAGATAAATACCTTTCACAACAGAATCGTTTTCACCAGTTTTCACTTGTTGTATGCAGTACCTTCCAACAAAAATATTTTGTTTCTTTTATTTCAGATACAAATTAATTTTTCTAAAATAATTGTAATTATATATTTATGTATATATTGAGAAATAAAAAAAATATATAATTAGAATATAAGAAAAAGAATTAAAGTCTCGTCTATATAATAATTCTTATTTTAGTTTTATTAATATAAATATATACTGTCACACTAATTGACATAACAAACCTAGAACATCTTGCTGTTAAAAAATCGCTTGGAAATTTTATTATCTCAGATAGATCTTTCGGAGATTCTAACGGAATGTCAAATTTAGACCAGCCATCCTTTAGAGTAATCCCATCCAATCTCGTTTTTGTCTCGATTGATTGCACAGTTCGTGTATTTTCTGTTTTGAGTATTCCCGCATCTCTCTCCGATCCAGAAGCGTTATTAATCGACGTGAAAACTTTTACGGACATTGATACACCGAGTGCATTTTTGCGTAGAATGCAAGCCACATAACATATGACAAAAAGCCAATACACGCGTGATTCCATGACGTAAGCGCAGGGAAAATACTCGACGGAAAGACTAGAGTAAAAATGTGCGGCGTACTTATAAAGTTTCGTTCACATTAGTTTACCAAGGGGGTAACATGTCTTCAGTTACATTGACGATAACATGAGTGCAAAAGTAAATCTGGGCGTAACGTATGTTGCACAATCAAAGATATCTCGTTATGAGTAAAGCTTGATACACAATAGTTGGATAAACTTATTACTTAAATATTGTAGTATTTAATATTATGTAATTATCTCAGATTAAATGCTTTATAATTTAAACTATAGAATTAATATTTATGAGATAATATGCATGTTCTCCATAGTGTGTTTCAAAGTTATATTGAGAAAAAGTGATAAACATTTTTTATTATTAAAACAAAGAGTAAAATAAAATTTGAATAAGTTGGTTATTTATACTCGTATAATAAGATTTAAATGCTTTTCTTTAATTACTATATATCAAATTATATAAGCGTTTTATATATTATATTAAATTTAATGATATTGCATATATTTTTATGATTATGTATAACAGAAACAAATTTTTTTTATTGAATAGATACAAGCATAAAAGTATTTTTACTAATATATAAGTTGTCTGTTTTTATAATAATTTAATGACGATGCCGAGGAATTGATATCCAATAATTCAAATACGAAATCTTTGAAAACTATTAATGAGTTTTTCCTTAATTTCGCGAATGTCATTGTTAATTATTGTGAATTATCCTTAAAGATTTGCGCTTATGAATAAGTTACGTCAATGTAAAAACTTCAAACAATAATACAAAGTATCTCTCAGAATGCTCATCTAATCAAAGACTAAGTCAAAGAGTAAGAGCATTATCGATAGCATTATCTTTTTCATTGGTTCTTACGTTCATTGCATCCTGTCTAATATTGACAGTTCATAAATAACATGGAAAATTTAGTTGTCTAGAAGAAGATATTTTTTGTGGACGTTATTATATCCGATTAATTAAAAATGATTAAATGTATCTATTTTTTAATTTCTGAAAATCTTAGAATGTTTTTTCTATATTTTGAGAGAAAAATATTCACAAAAATATTATTAAGAAAAATTTATTTGTGTGATATAATTTCTTATTTTAAGCATGTTTTCCTATATTTACATGAATTATTGCAAGATGTTTGCAATAATGATAGACAAAATTCTTTTATATATTTCTCGCATACGGATATATACAAATATATCAGAAAATCAAATATATAATATTAAAAAATAATATATTAGAAATCGATAATTGTAAGTTAAATCATTTTCTTCTAGATGCCGAGCTCGACAACTTCATAGGACAGGAGCCGGCTAATATTCAATCTCAGTCTCCATCAAAGATACAGAAGAATTTTTCTACGGATGCATCTTTTCAGTCAAAGGAGAACAAAGATACAGTGAATCAGCCAGCAAAATCGGGATATTTCACGACGATTCTTTCTTCTCTACCGAACTTGTCGCTGTCATCAGCTAAAACCGACGTTTTGGGATCGCAAATAAATCAAACAATCGATGACACTTCAAGCGGAGTGGTACACGAACCTAATCCTTACGTATCTTCACAAGGACATCGTGATTCTCAGTCGGAAATACCAGGATTCTTAGCAATTAACTCTCAGAATCCTCGAAATACAAACTTATCAGGATTCGCTGCTTTCGGTTCCACTGATACTGTATCGAATCCTCCGCCCAGTTTACCTCAATCTGGTTATGGTGAGTGTCTAAAATTAATTTGTAAGTAAAATTGTTTCTCGGTTAACATAATTACTAATGATTTAACATAATTTTTATCACAACGAGTTTTGATTAAATCTTTAGTTAATTACGTGATGTTTGAATAAGTAACTAAGTGATACGTAAAGCGATTTTATTTAAAGCTATTCCAAGAAATCATAATTAGTAGAAATCCAAGGTTAATTTTGTAATTTTAATTTTGTTTACGTGCTGTTTATACACGCAGATAATTATTTTATGTTTGACTCATTCGATTATATAATATAGCAACGATGTTATGTTTCAAGAGCATTATTTTAGAATTAATTATTATTTCTTTTTAAAGCGCCTATTTCTTATCGACTTGGTAATCAACGACGGCTGAAGTATGCGCCTCCACCTGATTTAAAGACCAACAATGCAAAGCCGAGCCCAACGGTACAAACATTCTTTCCTACTCAAAATGTGTCTGCACCGCCGACCATTTTAAATCCGTTTAAGTCGGAGGAATCGGTGCAGGGTAACAATTCTAGCGTACAACAGACTAGTTCTTTACCCGAACAGCTTCCAAAGTTTGAGCAGCTATCGGGAAATAGTTCTCTTCGTAGCTCATTTCGATCCAATCCAGTTGCAACAGAAACAACATATAACTCATCCGTAGCATTTACAACTCAGAATCAATTTTCTGAAAGTTCTTCCGTGTCTACGCCATCGCAATTTGTTTCGTCGTCATCAAGACCGACATCTGCGCAAATATTGGAGCCCACAACGCCACAGAACACTCCGGCGAACGTCTCATTCGCCGGCTTTGCACCTTACGTGGATCGAGATATCCTACCGGCATCTAATTTAGACAGAGAAGTGGTTGCGTTTAGAAAGCCAAATCAACCAAAATCATCGTCGGAATTTTTGAGAGACGGTATTCCCGAGACAACTACAGAATCTGCGCATAAACCGTCATTGATATCGGAGGAGACAAAAGCGACATTTACTCCGATATCAGCAGCCAAGGTGACAGAAAAGTTGGAACATTTACTTGCAGAGCAAAAACAAGATTCTCCTTGCGTGACAACTTCCGAGACCTTTTCAAAAATTAATGAAATTTCATCTAGCGTTACTACTGAATTAACGAAATCTTTCGAAGCGCAGAGCGAGACGCCGCTGGCTACAAATGAGTTCATCGATGAATCATACACGGCAAAGTTGAATAACGTTCAAGAGAAAACCGCTCAGCCTGGAAGTGACACTTGGAGTGACGTATTTCTTGGGCAAGAGCCAGCGGCGGAATCTGTGATCTGCCCGGAAGTACATACGGATAACAATCCGGTTGTAACAGATAACCAAGCGGCTGAGTCGAACATACATTTGCCTCAACAATATTTCCAATCGCAATCGACATCTATGCCAAGCTCCGCTGTATATGCAGACAGACCCGCAGATCAAAGATCAAGCTTGAATTACATACCGCCTGTTCAACTTCCGCAAAGCAGTTTCTACAATCCGCCGAAACCAACGGAGCAATCGGCAAGTGTATTCTTTGAATCGACAAAACCGGACGGATTCTTGAATTTCTCTCAGGAGAAGAATACAAATCCTTCTTATAATCAACCAAGTACCTTAATAGTTGATGCGACAAAAAATTTGCAGCAAGTTCAAGAAAATTCGGCTTTTAATTCTACAGCGATTGATTCCACGGTTCACGTACCGTTTTGGAATGCCGATCAATCTTCTCAATCGCAGGTGTTAAACGTTATATCTAACCAGCCAGTATATAACGTGCCCAGCCAATCGCCAACGCCAACATTTTATAATCCTGCTCAATTTACAAATGAATTGCCTAAACAACTGACTTTTTCACATACATACAATCAACAATCTTCTCAACAGCAATCGTATCAAAACCCATCCTTGTACGAGAATACCAGTGGATTACAGCAATCTTATACTGCTCATGCAGAAAATACTGCATATTCTTCGCCTGCAGTCTCGATGGTAACAGCAATACCTGAACCAACGGGATCAGCCACACTTAACCCTATTCAAATGTCGGTTAATGCGCCGATTCGTACTACACCAGATACCATTCCACCAAGTTTTCAAAATTGGGTAAAAATATCTCGCTCATACCATATTCCTAATTTATTTATAAGATTTAGGCAAAAGAATATCTCATAAAATATTGCCATTAAATACAAATTACTAATAATATTAATTACTAATAAATTTTCTTTATATGTATGTAATTAATTTATATTTTTCCTTTATCTCTTTATTAATAAATTCTTTAGACAATATTTTTATATTTGTATTTATATAAGTAGAACATTTTTAGCTATATTTTATTTATTTTATTTTGTTATTTAAAAAATGCATAAAAATATATTATTATACTCACAAAAAATAAATATTTTTTAGGCTGCTGGATCTTCTGATAAACATATGCAGTACAGATCGGTATACCATCATTGGTTCTACCGCAAAGAGGTGGAGAACAAAATACTATGGCTTCCGTTTTCGATGCAGGATAGTTTAAAATTAGAAGAAATACATAATTCTACCGATATTACTCCTGAAACCACAGTGGCTACTGAGGGTGGTCGTTACGACGTCGATATTTTGCGTCGTCAAAGAACGCCCGTGTATTGGATCGGTGCGCCTACCGAAGTTAGACGATGTTCTTGGTTCTTCAAAGGAGCAACTGAATCGAGATACATTCCTTACAACGAAAGCATTGCTGTAAAGCTCGAGGAGGAATACAAGCAAGCATGCCTTACGAACAATTGGAATCGAAGAGTTGATTTGAATAACGGAGAATATGTTATCTTCCATAGCGCAACAGTTCAGGTTCATTATCTACAACTAACTTCGCCGGATTTGGCAGGATCTTGGGGAAACAGTGCAGTAAGAAAACAAGCTTTATATAATAAATTCAACGTTAAAATAAAATTATATAATAATTAAAGCAGTTTATATTTGGAAATATTTAATTGGAAAATTTGAATTTATAGAAGTTCTGCTTAATAAACTGTGTAATGATACTAAATTACACTGATATGTAATTGTATGAATTTTGTATTAAAATGTTTGTTCATAGGTTTTTTTTTTAATTTTACTATTGTTGAAATATTGTACAGTTTGTTCCGTTGTCACTGCGATTAAACATTTTATATTATTATATTTTATTAAAATGGAATAAATGTGCTGTTAAAAATTATTTATTCTTTGTTATGCAATTTATATGTTCAATATATTATTAAAAATGCTTTGCTTATAGTTTACACTTAAGCTTTTAATTTTGACTTAATAACATTTTATTTTCAGTGTTTTTAAAATTATATTTTATTTTATACCACACACATTATTTCCAATTTATGCAATTATTCTTTAAAATATTTCATTATTTTTGATAAATTATTTTACCGCTTAAGACGCGATTTTTTATAATACACGCATGGTTCTGTTTGAAATGGTGAATCCTAATTTCTACAGGGTTCAGAGGACACTACATATTTACAGGGTGCTGCAAGTAGACCAAGAGTTGTTAAAAGAGGAGTTGACGAATTCAATATAGACGAGGGTGAGCCCGAAAAAGTAGATCATCTCCTATTTCTCGTTCATGGTATAGGTAGTGTTTGCGATTTAAAATTCCGCACTGTAGAAGAAGTCGGTAAGTTGTGAAAAATGTCACGTTAAATCCGGATAAACTAGTTATAATGATCACTTGTCAAATCTATAAATATGTAATTTCGATATATTAATGTTTATAAAATTTTTTTTTTTTACAGTTGATGAATTTCGAAGTATATCACTTCAATTGGTGCAGTCACATTATCGTACTGCGGGCGAGCAAGGAATCGTAAATAGAATAGAAGTTTTGCCAATCTCCTGGCATACAACACTTCATTCTGAGGATACAGGAATCGACAAAAAGTTGCAATCTATCACTTTGGAGAGTATACCAAAGTTACGACATTTTACTAATGATACTTTGCTCGATATACTTTTCTATACTAGTCCCATATATTGTCAAACTATTATGCGCACCGTCGGAAGTGAGATAAATAGATTGCACTTTCTATTTAAAGAAAGAAATCCTACCTTTGATGGAGAAATATACTTAAGTGGTCATTCATTGGGCAGTTTAATCTTGTTCGATCTATTGTGCCATCAAAAGCCCGTTAAGAAAGAAGAAGAAGAAGAAGACGGAAAAAACGATGACAATACTGGCAGTGATAAGGAAGGTGTAAGTAAAAAAAAAAAAAAAAAAACCGCTTTTTTACTCGATCTTATGATAATTTAAATACTTTTTATCTCAATTTAAAATATTTAAGTAGTAAAATGTTTATCGCGCTATCGCAGGATAATGATAGTATTGGGCCCATTAAGCCAATGCCGGCAGCTGTTTTGAAAAGACGTCTTAGTAGAAGAATCAGTTATGTTGTAATGGGCGCGGCAGGAACTGGCCAACCTTACATACATTATCCGCAGCTCAATTTTCATCCGCGTGCTTTTTTTGCTCTCGGCAGTCCGATTGGCATGTTTGTAACGGTTCGCGGAATTGATACTCTCGGAGAAAACTTTGCTCTACCCACTTGTCCAGCTTTCTTCAACATTTTTCATCCTTTTGATCCAGTAGCTTATAGAGTAGAGTCCTTGATTAATCCTGAAGCTCACAAATTTCGACCTATGCTGATACCACATCACAAAGGCAGGAAAAGAATGCATTTAGGTGAGTTTAAAAATTTCTTATTTTTATAATGTATGTGATAATTTATATGATAAGAAATTTTAATGAAGAAAAATTCATATATTTATTAATGTTTATGATTTGCAGAATTAAAGGAAACGATGGCACGTGTCGGAGCAGATTTGAAACAAAAGTTAATTGATTCCGTAAAAAATACGTGGAACTCTTTCTATCAATTAGCCTTATTTCACAAACCAGACAATCAAGTTTTGGAACGTGAGATCGATAAAGTTGTCGAGGAACAGTTACAGAAGCAGCCTAGTATACCAGATCAACATAACAACGACGATGGTGGTGCCAATTTAAAAATAGGAAAACTTAACGGTGGTCGAAGAATAGATTACGTGCTTCAAGAAGCGCCTTTTGAATATATTAATGAATATATTTTTGCTCTTACAAGCCATATCTGTTACTGGTAAATCTAGATATATTTGTTGTGAGAAATATATTACGTTATATTTACTGCCTATTAATTCTTATATTGTTTGATTAATTTTAGGGAATCTGAGGATACTATGCTATTGATACTGAAGGAAATATATGGATCTAGAGGTATTCAGACAGATGCGCAACTTCCTCAGCAAACAATGTCAATTGAGAGAGTGTCTCCTTCGCCATCTTTGAATTTATCATCTGCATTGTCAAACAGTGAAAGCAACGTAGGAACATCTGTTATGGGAATAGATCCTACAGTACCCATATCAAGCAGACCTGTTGGTCCACCACCTATGACTGGTTTTGTACCAAAATCATGATCGACAACACATCTTTCCGACCTTACTCTTTTAATTTGAATATATAACAGAAGTAAAATTAATCTCTCTCTCTCTCTCTCTCTCTCTCTCTCTCTCTCTCTCTCTCTCTCTCTCTCTCTCTCTCTCTCTCTCTCTCTCTCTCTCTCTCTCTCTCTCTCTCTCTCTCTCTCTCTCTCTCTCTCTCTCTCTCTCTCTCTCTCTCTCTCTCTCTCTCTCTCTCTCTCTCTCTCTCTCTCTCTCTCTCTCTCTCTCTCTCTCTCTCTCTCTCTCTCTCTCTCTCTCTCTCTCTCTCTCTCTCTCTCTCTCTCTCTCTCTCTCTCTCTCTCTCTCTCTCTCTCTCTCTCTCTCTCTCTCTCTCTCTCTCTCTCTCTCTCTCTCTCTCTCTCTCTCTCTTAATGCGATAATAAATCACGTTGAGAAAGAAATTTACTTTCAGTTGATACCTAAAATAAAAAAATAAAAATTACACGTCTAACATTGATATTAAAAAGAAAAGATGAAATGCAGAAGAAAAATCAAACTTTGTATTTTACAGTGTTTTTGTGTGTATTATTTGTAAATTTTATTACAAAGCACTAATTAAGAGATATATGTATATGAAATATTAATTGCACTATATTACGAAATCGGCCTATGTAATCAATTCTCCTCTCTCTGACGATTTTTAGTTTTGTAGTAACAAATCAGTTATTAGGTGTTAATGACAAAAAAATGTTAAGAATAATTCAATCTATTGGTACATTTAAATAATTGTTAATTTTTAATTATTTCGTTTATTTGCATATTTAATGTATATTCGTATATATTATTGACGATATTGACATTAAAACGTTATGCAATTGTAATTGTATGATTGAAGGTATGTATAAAATATTGCACAGAAAAGATATCAATATTGGGACAAAAATGCGCAAATATGAAATAACATGTAAATACATACGTAGATTAAATAAATTTTTATAATTTGTCTAAACGGATTATAAAAAGATACTAATTTTGATTCTTATGTATGCACGAATTTTAATAAATTACAGTATTCTTTTATATTTTTGCAACTTTATTCCTTCATATAATTTGATTACAAATTTACGCATATGTTATATAATCGTTATATAATCGCTATTTAATTGATATTAACAGTATTAATTCCAAGTGTATTTCAGGTATAGCCATAGAGACACGTGATAGAATTATGAAAAACTTTGGCAATAATCTCGATATCGTGCAGTCGAACAGCGTGTGCGCCGATATGTTCCTTAAAATGGTGTTACATGTCCAATCGGATCAGCGAATAGCGTCACCTTATCGCGCGAGCAGCTTTAGCGGTTCTAGGAGAAAAAAAGAGAATGCTTCGGCACATGCACGGCTATCACGAAACGCTAATTAATTGCGGTGCAAGCTCACCAGGTTCGAGACTGCTTTGCATTTTGCGTGCAGGCTCTCGTAAAACTACATGCCTGTCAGCCCCGGCGAATTTCAAGATGATTTATCGTCCTCGCAAAACTAAGTTTTTCGCAGTACTTCGTGGCTTCTCGGCGGTTCCGAAAGGCACCGCTTTCGACATGCAACTGTGGCCGCTGTGGGCACGATCCGTAAAAGTTGACGTCGCTGATCGACTACTATTTTATATCCTCACCATCTAGCTTGGCTGACTTTGAAATATGTTTCCTTCAAATCTTTCGACGTAGGATTTTTCGGTCGGCACGTTTCACGGTGACCCGCATACGTTATAATTGGAGAAATTAAGTGCCGGCTTTTACGTGACGGCGTTTAATACGTACGGCCAAGCCTATATTGTCACGCGAATAATCATGCACATGAAAAGTCACGTTGTACATCAATCTTTTTGTAATTTCGTCAAATTATAACAAGAATCGTGAAACTATATAGACATCGAAAGAGTTAAAGTGCTTCCATGTACTTCTCTTTACTACATTAATATTAATGTAACTAGCAAATAAATTTAAAGATAAGTATTGTTATTAAATACATAAGAGAATAAATACGAGAATTTATAAAGATGAATAAACAGTCTTGCATTTAAATTGCACCATAAAAAATATCGAATAAATAATAATCTATTATAAATTTGAATATTTAATAATCAAAAAGTTTATATTAATGCAATTTCTTCTTTGCATGAAATATTTTTGTAAAGTATAACATCTAGAAGAAAAATTAACATAAGAATACATACTTATACGATCTTATATAAATAGTAGTCTCTGTAAAATTTACTATATTTTAAGAATGGCGATTCTTCTCTCTCCTTTTCTCGTTAGAAAAAAAATATGCTATTCTACGTATTACTTTCATACACAATGCCATTCAAATCTGGCTGTCTGACCATTCGTTATGCTTTACTACATTGTGTGCATGACACGTAGCTTTGTTTCCCTTTTCAACATGCGGAAAGATACTCATACATACATTACAAGACAGACGTTTACGCTCAATGGCAGTTATATAAAGTGAGGTAAGGATACGATTTTTACAACAAGCCCTTTATGGTAAGAGTGATTTACATTTCGGAAAAACTCCATGACATTTACGATAGCTCCTTACAAATTATTTATAGTAACTGGCCGTGGCAGAGTAAATTTCACAAGAAAGATATATTTTTCTTCGTTTTCCTGAAGAAATTGATAAAGTAGATCTTATTAATATAATTTCATTAAAGCACTGGATTATATTTATTAAGTCAAACGCATGATAGAAGTCGTAAACAAATATTTTACAGTAAAAAAATCTTAATATAAAAAGAAATTGAGATTTTATATAAACAATACATGCGATTCACATATATGCATTTAAATAAAACTGGTAATTTTTATTCTAAACATTGCAATAAAGTTTTGAAGTCGAGGAAAAAAAATATATATAAGTTTATTAAATTATTTTTTTAATTTAGGGAGTGTATAATTCAGAATTAAAATTTGCCGCTTACTCTTTACTTTAGCAGGCTATTTGGCAGTCTGCAAGATCCACGTGCTAAGAACTTGCAATTCCATTATTAGAAGAGTTTAGACCTTCTATGTTCTAGTTGTGCATAAGATATATTTAAGTAAAATTATAAGATTTTAAATGTGTAAGTATGCGGAAAGTTGCTGCGCTTATAGCAGCTCGCATCGCAGCGTAAAATAGTTCTGGGAAATGTGTCGAACGATACAACGCCGAAAACTTTGTAAGTATTGTTTTATGATTACTTACACACACACATATATCTCATCTTAATAAAATTTATGTATAAATTATTTCAGTAATAAATCACTTTAAAAATTATTCGAAAAAATATTACTTGGAGGAGAAGGGAATGTATGTCATATATAGTTTAATATAAATATATAGCACAAATTTTTTTCTGTGATATTTAACGTAAACACTAACCAAATTTACATGATTTGTTAATCAAAATATTTGTAATTATTTAAATGTTTAATCTATCTGTCGTTTTTTTCATAATTTCCATTATTCTTTAGTATTCTTTTATGTAGATATTTAATAAAAAAAATTATTTAAAAAAAAATTTGTAGTTTAAGATAAATTCTGAACTATCGTTTGAGTTTTCTTTTCATCTCTCTTAGAATGTTATACAGCCAATTTAATGGTTCTAATATTCTTATTTCCGCGCATCAAGCTCCTCTTTCAGTGATTAAATGAAGAAGTATTATAGTCATCCGAGCTTAGTTTATGTATGTCCGTATTGCGGTGCATTTTATTTCACGATACGTATAACGAGTTAATGGTAACTTTATGCGCGACTCCGATGACATTTACTACTGCTCTATTCTTGCTCCGTTCACGTAACAGCCGCCCGTATCATCGTATTGTTTCCTGAAGCACTCTTCATTGTTCTTCCATTACGGAAATCGAGCTCCGGCTACGAGTTTAGAATTTATCGTGCGGTACGTATCGTCCTGTATGGTATACATTTCGGAAATTTGGATTTTTGCCTATTTCCGCTCTAATTCGACCGTCAGACATATGGATTTCTGGCACGTATCCATCCCTCGCTATATTTTCTGAAACAACTCGTTGTTTCGTGACTATACTACTCTCTATCAAAATTTGGCGATCGCGAATTCGAATTTCAAATTAATCGTGAATTTCAAATTAATATTTATTTCTTCTTCATACATATCTTAATGTTAATGATTTCGATTATTTCCAAATAAATAGAATTTTTAAACACAAATTTATACAGTTTGAAATCAGGAGAAACAATATTTCACATGTATATAATTAAAATTAGATCATAAAGAATATGTCTTTAGAATTTTTTAAAATTATGTTTGAGAAAAGGAAATAAATATATTTTTTTTTCTATAAACGTACATGTAATAATAGATCTTTTGCTTCTTTAATTATCGATATTAATTTAGATATATTGGCAACTTGGATCGTGCAATGACAGAAAATTTATTACGTGCTTTGTTCTCGCACATCGGCACCGTTAGTAGTTGCAAGATCAGCAAAGAGGTAAGACGTTATTGCGTCTCTTCCGCAACTATATAACAGTCTTCATATGTCATAAAATTTTATCTAAAATTATTGTGCAATTGAATACAAAATATGAAAACGTGATGGTAAATAAATTGGTAACTATAAAAAGCTATCGAGCAATGCAATGTATGATGACAATATACTTTAAATTTCTTACAATAGACGGGTGTATTATTTTTGCTATCTATCTCAACACAATCGATTTTAACTCATCAAAGTTACACCTTTCGCGTACGATTGGCCATTTACATTTACATGATACGTTATCACGGTCGAAACGCGGACCGAGACAAGCCAGTTTCTCTTTCGTGATCTGCGAACTCCACCCTCAAAAATCGTATCGTTTGCACGGAAGCCCGCATTAAGGCAGGCACTTCTGTCGTTATATCGATAATCGCGAGCAGTAGGTGAACATACGTCTTACTTAACATAGCTGCATTAATAGTCACTTAACTTTCAGAACGTAATATGATCTTTCTATCGTCTAAGATAACATCGATCTGATATACCGCCACGTCAATTTTTTAAATTATTGTCTAATTGAAAGCGCAATATAGCGCTGATTTTAATTTTATGTTCTCTAGAAAAATATAAAAATTAAAAGTAAGATAAATAAAAAGAAAGTATTTAATAAAAAAATTATTTATTATATAAAGATAAAATAAGAGATAAAGAATTTTGCTCATACATTTCTCTCATTTCTATTGTCATTATTTATGAGCACGTATATATTGTTAAATTAAAAGATGTTCTCTCTCGATTGATAATATTATAAAATACTAATAATTATAGCTCAGCATTTTTCGTCAAAGGATATTAATTATCGAGTGAAGGTGTTATAGCACTGCAAATTAAGAATTAAATTCTTGAATAAGAACAGAACTTTTGCAATTTATCAACAAAACTATACACACACGCTCCCGTAGACAAATGCAAACAGAGATTAGTGGATTTCTTTACTCAAAGAGACGATTTTGCAAAAGCCTGCACCCACGTACGCACTTACGTGATTGCACGCAAAAACAATGGTCAGACAGAGACGTAAACGCCCACGAATGTAATTGCAAAACGTGCGGACACGGCAGACGCGCGAGACCATCAAACGCAGAGGTTTGTACACTTTTCTCCTTGATTCTCTAAGATTCGCTAAGATTTAGCCTCTCACTTATTTCTCTCAGCCTTCCTCTCTCGGCTTGTTATATATTATTTTTCTTCTATACTCTGGTTGGGTTGCATGCACCACGAGATATACGCTCGTTGCACGGTGCGGTTTCGTGCGACGTAACACTTGTTCATCATCCACCTTCGTGTATACGTCACACAAAGTTTTTTTCCTCATCGTCACTGTTCTTCCCTTGTTTCCTAGCGCTCCTTTTCTCTTCGTCCCTTCATTAAGCAGCAAGTATATAAGCGATATGCGCTGTCTATCACGGAAGATATTATGTGGCTCGCGAAGTAATATTAGCAACGTCAATCTCATTTTTTTTCCGTGTATATTTGATTAAAGATGTTAAAGGAACAGTTGGAGAGGATGGATAACAGCAATTAAAAAAGTAAATTTGTATTTTTTACGTTTATTGTTTTCCTCATAACTTTTAATTTTTCAACATAATTCTAATTAGTATTTTAATTAGAAAAAACATTGTGTTTAGTAACATAAGTAATCTTAATTTCTATGAAAAAATTTACAAATTTTTTATTTACACATGTCTATATATATGATATACATTATATTATTTCTTTTTAAAAAATTTTTATTAAATGCGGTTTAACCTTACAACATTAAAATGGTAATATTATTTCATATTTTTAGCATATTACTGATTAAATATTTTTAAACATTTTTAATTTAAGCAATTTTTTTATTGGTTTTTATAAATTATACGTTTCTTTTCTGTACATTTTGCATACATAAAAACATATATAATGTAAAATCCATATAATATAATTTTTTTAGAAAGATCTCTCTCACACATATACATACTCAATTAATTAAAAATTTTGTTTAAATAACTTTTTGCTTTTTCATATTGTTTAGAATATTTATAAATTTTTCAATGTTTGTGCTTATATCATGACATTTACATTATTGAAAAGTAACAATTTTATATGTGCATACATATACCTAACATGTGTACATCAATATTGATGCCGAATAAAAAAATTCAATCATAGTACAGATAAATTTCACGTGGGATATTCCTTCCTCAATTCAATAAATAAATATTGCCAGTAAAACCGAATTGTTGATATTACTAACCCCGAAAGAATATTCGCCAATTAAATATTAAACAAAATTGAAATAGTTGTTATATATATTTTTTTCCCATATATTACTGTCTGATAGATATTACCAAAACATTAACTAATTCAAAAACGTATTTCTTTTATAATTCCTGCAATTGTTAACAATGATAGTTAACAGTAACGTCGAATGGTAGCATTGTATGATATCGCAATTCTATTTTAGCTTTACTGACATATATATATTTACTGGAATAAAATTATCACTGTGATATAAAACACGAGATTGTAAAAGAATCAAGAAGATTAATATTCGAACAATTGTATTTTGTAAACTAGAATGAAGGCTGTAATAAGAGAGGAAGAACGAGAGAGGTAGCGATATGGGGCATGAGAGAAACAAATTCCATTAAAATCAAAATCAATGCAATTACTTAACTGTCACATTTTCCGTAATAACATGGTGGGTTTGTTATTTGATTGTACATTTGAAAAGAAAATGTTGTTATACCTACAGTTTTTTTTAATTATTCAAAATAATTAATTATGCTATACAGTACATTAGAAATTAATATATTAAAGAATTTATTGCTCAATTTATTAATGATCTTAAAGATTATTTTGATAATATATAATTTTTAAAGAAATCGTCACAAATAAACACATATTGTAACATTGTTGTTAGTTACATCATGTAATATATATAAGTAAAATTTAATATATAGTTGCTTTAATTACTAATTTAACTAATGAGTTTGCAAATGGTAAAAAAATATCTAGCGGTTGAAGTCCGTGAAGCTTTCTACATATACGAGACAATTTTGCTTCCTGATTTACGTGACGAAAAGTAGGAAAGGAAGAATGTAAGCTTTCACTTTTTCTCATGTAGCTGTATATAATATAATGCTAATTGCTACTGTCGATAATGCTAAACGGATTATTCACTTTCGTTTTAGCAGCTTCAATGCGGTTATCCTGGATAATAAAGTGACATTTAACACGAATATTTTCCGCAATTTTATTATTTTTCTCTTTAGTTTGCTGAATGGTGTCGCGCGCACCTATCATGATCCGTCAAGTAAAAGCGCAGCGTTTTTCCAATATCTCCGATAGCGACTACGCGATAATATGTCTTAAAGATACAGGGTCTATCTAAAGTATTTGCTAACAAGTATTAATTAATAGAACGCATCATATTTGTAAGCTACTAAACACTAAAATCACTGTAAATCATTCTAAAATAAGGTATACTTCAAGAATTTTCTTATTTATTAATGCGCATTATCTCAGATAACATTTTCTCGCAATCTTTTAAAACAAGAAATTTTTTTATTATTTTATAACAAATTTATTATTATATAATATGTATTTTATTATAAAATATAAATAAAATATTATATGTATATGTGTGGGATCTGACTAATAGTAGAAAAGTTTTTCAACGAAGAATATAGTTCTGTATATTAGATAGACAAACTCTATTTTCCGTTCAAATTATTAAAATTATTATTCAGTCTTGCGATATCGAATCGCTATTGCTAGCATGACGACGCCGTCATCCCCGGTATCATTGGGATAGTTAATGTACATCAATATTTTACGTATTCCGCATAAGCAGCGCGGTAGGTATTTGCGTTTATTAGCTATAAACCTCCTGCAGATGGGGTTTACCGCTGCGGGACGGATTTATGGAACGCGCATTTCCCGTAAAAATGACGGTCCAGAGACGAAATATTTTTGTGTATTATATTTTGTCGTGAAGAAAGAATGAAAGAATGCTGAACGTTTACATTCGGCATGGATCTGACTATTCGCACTTTGTAATATCTAGTAAAATAATAAATCCATTATTGCTATTCTGTAATGCGTTAATATATTTTCATAAAATATATTGCTTGCTTCGCAGTAAGAAAATACAAATCAATTAGGTAATCAATTTATTTATATAAAATTAGTAGACAAATTAATCAATTTTTTAAATTAAATATAAGAACACACACACACACCATTTCGAGTTTAATTTGGTTTGAATTATGTTTAGGTTTTTTATCATTATTGCCTTCAGCAACATCTTACTTTATTTTTTTAATTATGCCTTTCAACTGAAACGCAAATATTCTTCAAATATTTCAGCAAGATATTCGGAACGTGCTTTGTCCGCGCGCGCGCGAGCAGTTTCCTTAATTGAATTTAAGTAGACGGAACGTTCAGGTGGATCCTTTCATTGTACAATGTACCAGGTGATATAACAAATACCATTCTGTCTTATATTCCTGATGCCGCGTATATTTCGGCTATCCCATTAATTTAAACGCAGCTAAAATGAAAGATTCATATGGTTGTGCAATAGTAATGTTAGATTAGTTTATAGATATCTGTAACAATAGTGTATGACATCATCCATATAAAGACTCATGCGAAGAGAAACAATACTGACATCTCTTTCTGACAATTATAAGACATTATACTCATTGTACTTTATTTATGCTAAAAAGTAAAATCATGTTAAAATAATTTTTAATAAACGTAATGATTTAATTCTTTTACATCTGGAATTTGTTTTGAGATTTTTATTATAAAAATATAATAAGAATATACAATATCTTGTATTATATGACAATACTATAACTTTGTGGAAAAGTTTAATTACTATAAGTTATTGTATAACATATATTATATCATAAAATGTGTTAAGATGTACATCAAATGTTAAAAATTAAAATAATTTTGTATATTTAAGATTATAAATATATGTCTAATATCAATTTGCTTGAAGCGATACGTCGCCAAATTTGATACATGTGGCTAAAATTGACATTGTGTGCGCTTTGCGTTCATACAAAATGCAGAAAAGATCGTTCATCATTCCGCATAATGTGCAGTTGGGTCCAGAGAACATGGAAAACGTCACAGGAAGTGGATTCTGGGAATACTTTCAAACTATTTTCTTCGCGACGCTAGCAAAAACGCAAAGTGCGGTTGCTTTCGGCACAATTGATCGTTGCACAACGTGTGTGTGAACCTCTTATACGTATAAATATGATAGTAATATGGAAATTTTACTTACATTAATGCTAGCAACTTTTAGGAATCTCTTTTATCAAAGTTTTGTGACAGTTGTAAAGTCTGCGGCGCTTTTTATTTTGGAAAACTTTATTTTGCATAATCAGGTATGCACGTAACGCAATCTAAAGATTGCTTTATCTCGATTGCTATAAAGATTGACTAGAAATTATTTTGATTTTTATGTGTGTATGTTAAGATCATTTATATTTAGATCATAAAATCGTTTATATTCACATATCTTTTAAAAAATAACAAAAAATGCAAAGCATATTCTATTTTTATAAAAAATCGCGCCCCGATCAGGAAGCAAGAAAATATGAAAGGTGATAACTCATAATTCATATACGTACAAACGATCAATTTTTCTTTGATTTATATAGAGAGTTATATACCATGTGGCAATGAAATGGTCTGCCTCTTGCCGCAGGAAAATATATTGTTCTATATGATACATGTCCCACGGGAAACTCATCTGCAAGTGTTTGCAAACATATTTAGAGTCATGGTGCATATATTCTAAAAACAACAAAAGTTTGCCGAATTATTTTCGCAATAAATCAAAGCTGTCGATATTATTTCGATAGTCTTTCAAAATAGTCTTCCCATTATATTTATAATATTTCGAATAAATAATGAGAAATTTCTAACGCTGACATTATTTAAAAGTTCACAAAACATATTTAAACTATCCTACGATTACATGGTGTACATATATCGATATTTTCTGACGAATGCTTCAGTATATTTCATGAGTACGAGCGGCTCGCGCAGTACACTGAGAAAAAAAAAGTTGTTAACTTGACTAAATGCGTTCAACTAACTATTATTTCTTTAATTGAAATATTTAAGTATTTAAATTAAATACGACATATTTTTCATTTTCCCTAACGTCCTTTCTTCGTTCGCATACATCCCTTTTTCTGGCCGTCTTTCACTTTTTGCACGAGAAGAATCGTAGTACAGGATGTTACCTTGTGGGTAGCAGACGGGGTATAAGAAGGAGAGTATGTCTCTAATTCTGTAAGTAACTTCTGTCCTGGGTATATCGAGCCCGTTGCACTTTCATGTTGCAAACGTACGTTCGCGGTGGAGAGAGGGGAGTTGGACCGCGATATACTTATTCCGCTCGCATGTGCATACGTGCGCACATGTCTCGTTTCTCGCTTTTTTCGCTTATTCTCTCTCTCTCTCTCTCTCTCTTTCTCTCTCTTTTTTTCTCCCCTTTCTCTCATTTTTCTCCTTTTCTTTTTTCCTTCCTTTCCTTTCATTTTCCCTAACGTCCTTTCTTCGTTCGCATACATCCCTTTTTCTGGCCGTCTTTCACTTTTTGCACGAGAAGAATCGTAGTACAGGATGTTACCTTGTGGGTGGCAGACGGGGTATAAGAAAGAGAGTATGTCTCCAATTCTGTAAGTAACTTCTGTCCTGGGTATATCGAGCCCGTTGCACTTTCATGTTGCAAACGTACGTTCGCGGTGGAGAGAGGGGAGTTGGACCGCGATATACTTATCCCGCTCGCATGTGCATACGTGCGCACATGTGCCCACTCGCGAAGATGCACGCACAGGCTGTCCTGTAACCGCAGAATGCAGAATAGGAGGAAACAGTCGCTTTATTGTTAGTTCTGATTTAAGAGTATGTATCCGATATTTCCTCGAATATCTGCCAACCGAGACACTGTGCAAGAGCATCGCGTACTATTATCTGGGAAATAACGATTGGCAAGAATTATATAGATTTTTACATTTTATTACGCTAAATTAAGAAATAATTGTTGCAATCAAATGTCATAATATAATTTTTTTTACGTTTTTTTAAATTTACAAAATAATATAAAATTATAAAATATAGAAAATTTTAAAGCATGGAAAGTAGAAATTTTAGTTTAGCTATTGTTAACATTTTAATGTACAATTACATTAACAATTTAAAAAAGAATGGCATACTTTTCAAGACCTAAAAATCGATAAGTTTCTTAAAATAGTTTACAAAGAGGTCATACAGTTTATTGTCATTTACATTAAATTAAGAAAAACTCGAATCTTTTAGATTTTCCTTGCTACTCGCACGTGCGGATCTGTAAAATAAATATAGTCGATAGTACGTATATGCGTTTTTCTCGGTCAAAAGGAACGGAGGTATGTATACTTTGGGCACGTAGAAAGTCAAACTGGCTAGTAAATTGAGAGCTGGTGCCACGGTTTTGGCAAATTTCCAAGAAGGCGAGTCTCTTCCTTGTCGGTTTCGCTTCGTGAGCGACGGTCGTCGTCTGAATCCTCCACGAATGACAGTGTAAAAGTCTCTATCGCGAATGAAAGACACAATCACAAAACAGCGAACTTTTGAGAGAGAGATTTTTTCGTTATTTCTAACTACGGAAAATTAAATTTTTGTGTGTAGATTAATTTTCACAGAAAAATGTATACAAATCTGTAGTAGTAATACATTAATAATTATGTTATAAGATTAATAATTATTATAATTATTATAATATTATATACAAGTTATTATAAACTGATTAACACATAACCATTATTGTATTATAAATTATTATTATACGATTAAGCATTCAATCTATGTAAATGAAATTATCTGTTATATTTTTTACAAGATTCCACATTCTTTTATGTCTTACATAAAGTTCGGCTTTTTTTTTATGTAAGAATTGTTCAATTAACATTTATATTTCTAGTACTTAATTAAAAATTTTATTTGAAAATTACGGTAAATATTTTATTCACAAAAGTAAAAATTTTATTATTCATTATATCCAACTAGATCAGCGTGCAAAAGATATCATGCGTGCCGCCTGATTTGTCCGAGTAGCGCCACAAAACACGTCTGCGTAAGGCTTGGATTTCCATCCTGGGCAATTATTCTGGTAATTAACGTCGACGGGTCATAAGGGTAGCGCGCGGCCGAATGAGCTGGGGAAAAGGGGGGTCGCCTGAGTTTATTACAAAGATATACGGCAGCCGGAGACTCTCACACTCGTTCGCATTTTGTACGTGCGCGATATATACTTTCACGCTTCCGGCGGCTCTACCCGGAGAATTTCAACTATTTCCGCGGATGATGCACGCTCCTAGAACTGTCCCGGTCGTTTGCGAAGCACCATTACGGACAAACATGCGACTTAATAATGGATGTGTTGCGCGTAATCTATGTACAAGCTCTATCTCAGATGCACCGTACTAATTCATCTGGTAATTGCTAAATATCTGCAAAATGTACAAAGCAAGTACATTAAATGTTCAACACAAATTCTTTTTAGCTACAGTTTTCTATAGCCAATTTAGTGATGATTCTTCTTTAATTAAAATTTAATTGTTTATTATTTTTTTTTATACGTTGTAATATTTATATTTATACAATATTTTAATTTGCAATTATATTTTCACAGTTTATGAAACAGAAACTGTTGATTGCATATTTAACGTTTATATTATATTATTTCGTCGAATTATGGTTTGTCTGGTTTATGAAAAATAAAAAAATTTACTTATATTTTGGTTTTCTGTAGTACATATTTTACAAATGCAGAACTCTTTACCGAGATTTTATATTCGCAAAATATAATTTCGCCAGTTCCGAGTATCATTAGTCGCTCATGAGTGATGATTATTTATACGAGTTAAGAAATTTTACGCTTGACTAAAATTAATGTGTCGACAACGGATAGCTAACATTAAAAAATTTCTCATTAAATAAGTATTGTATTGATATATGTATACATGACAGAATCCATAAAATATAAATATTTCTGAGTGGCACTCGTGATATTAAAATTTAGCGATTGAAAAATAAAGTATTTATTACTAATGTTGTCTAATATACAACATTTCGTTATCCATGCTTACGCAACATTTGTCGATATCTTTAATTAATAAAAAAATTGCTTCTAGAGTAATAACAATAAAGTGATATGATTGAGCAGAATTTATCACGAGTCAGACAAATTTAAAGAACCCTGATCTATTTAAAGAATCAAATTTTTGCCACTGTCACGAATGATGGCAGCTGTTGAACGATCGAGCCGATGTGCAATATAACAATAAATCAAACAAATGGAAAACTAAAGAGTAAAATAAGAAAAGCTTGTCGAGAGAGAAAGAGTAAATTTGGAAATGCGCCAGAGTAACGAGCAGTTTCTGGGACGATTTTTATAGTTGCCAATTGCTCGCATCTTTTCCGCTTTCTTCGGTTTCCTATTTTCTCTTCACCACGCGTTTCTACGTCTCATATAGCTTTCGATTCCTTCTTACGTGCCTTTCTGACTTTCCTGTACCAGCCGCCACACCTAAATTTACGTATACAATAAACGACGATTCGCGTCGTAAATCACACGATGGCAAATAATTCATAAATGATAGTCGTCGTCTTCGCGGCAGTTTAACTCGAGCTCGTTGTCCTCTATCTAAATATCTGTTCCACTTTTATTCCACTTTCGCTCCCGTTTCAGCTTCCGGGTGCCCTTCTCTTTTATTTTTTTATAAATTTTTATGCCTCTTTTTATATTCTCTCGATCGGCAATATTAGAATGTTTGATTTTATACCAAGAAGATTTTCATTTGAAAAGTCGACATTTCTTGAGAGTTATTGGTAATTAATTATTGTCGATATCGAAAGTGTACGGTTTATAAGATGTTTCGCTTTCGTTACTATTTGTTTGATAGATTACCGGACATATAAAATATATTATCACTATAAAAAAAATTAATATTTCGCGAGATATCCCTTTTCTCTTTTCTCTAATTCTACCATACATTACTGCAAATCCTACTTTTCTGCGTTTTCGTTTTTTATGCTCTCCGCCGGTCAAGAACGATTAATGCAAATTTTATTGCCAGATTCCACCAGCACGTATCGGCGCAATGACTTGGTTTGTCGTTGCCGTTTGCAAGCTGTGCATGCTGACGCGATTAGAATTAATTAATTATATCTCTCCAATTTTTAGTAATTTTCATCTTGAGAAATATTAAAATTCTACAGAAAGCGCACAGATTCTTTATATTCTAATATCATTTGATACGTTTTCTTTTTGTAAACGTTCATATAAAAATTTATACTGGATAGTAATTATTAGTAATTGTAACATTTCGCATAATGCTTTTATACTATAATATTCAATCGATAGAGTTATATAACATACTAATTTGCTATTAATCAATTTATAAACTTTTTTATATATTTGTGTATATATATATATTTAAATTTCAATTTAAAATAAAATGTTTTATAGTGATCATTTTTTATTATTTCCTGTTTGTTTCATTCAGTGTTACTCTCACATTCTCTATAAATATTATTCCCATTTATCTTTGATCTGTTTCTGATTTCTAATGAATCACGTTAATCAGATTGGAGTAATGTATCCAATTATCTATCACTTGAATTTTAAGCGAAATGGGGAGAGCGAATGGGCATGACAATAAATTGTCGAGCGATCTCCAGAGAAGGATAAATGTATAACGTGGCGAGATAGAAGCGAGAGATCGGAGATATTCGAAAAGGAGGCCGCGACGAAAGTTCAAGCACCGACCGATCAAGAGTCAGGTTTGGGCCATCGACTTTCTTTTCATGTGCCAAACAGGTTTCATCGATGAAGGGTGTTTGACCTTGACACTCCGGCCGTGATCCAGAAACTAACGAAACTTCCTCGTTCGTTCAAGTCTCGATATAATCTCCAATTTCAATTACTTTTTGGATTGATCGATTGTTTCTTTATATTAATAATTATAGCAATAATTATTACAGTAGTCAGTAAACATTAATAAAAATAATATTATAAGAATCGTGTTTTTTAATTTGTATAATAAATTAAAGTGAGAAAGAATTAATTACGCAAGAAGGACAATAATATTAATAAAATAGTATATATATTTATTGTAATACATGTATTGCTCTGATATTTTCATGTTTTGAGTACGTATTTCATATCCGTAGTTCTATTCAAGTTCATGAATTTTACTTCAGTTAAATGTAATCCCTTACCTTATAACATTCACTGCTCGTCCTACTTACTTTTGACATCTTAGGCATGCATAAATTTCCAAGTTTGCAAAGCCATTTAACAAACTTTCTACGTAAAAAATATACTGTTTCACAGTTGTAATTAATTAAATTATTAGCTTACTCTTTTTATGTAAACGTTTAAATGCTTGTAATTCTAATAGATAAAGAATACAATATTACCAAATAAAATTTTTGCGATACATTATTTACGGATTTAACAAAAAATGACCATAGAATTCTCTAAATTTAATCTGTGTAAAGTTCTTTAGATTTATCTAGCTTAAAGCCAAAAAATTGTTAATGCTTCCTAACACATTTCTCTTAAAAAATTGTCAACTTTAAATTGATTACACAATCCGTAAGGAAACAAATGTACGTGTAAAGATAAGAAAACACTGCGTATAGCCTTATCGATTATTATTTTAACGTGTGATACGATTCCTGCGTACATAAAAAGTGATTTTACCCGTCAGGCGCGTGGAGAGCGATTCGATGGCGGAAAGTGTTTGCCGACATGCCGAATCGATTTCGAATGACGGGAGATCCAGCACCTCGAGCATCGGGGGATCCATCTAAACGGGGATCTTTCGATTTAAAGTCTCCTTCCGACGTCGCGGGATATGGGATACGGCAGTGTAGTTTCGCTCCCGTGAAGGTTCCTGTTTCCAGAGGAAAAGGGAGTTGGAGAAGAGGCCCTTTTCGCTTTTCCTGGAATTTTATCTGTCTGGATAGGATACCTCTGCCTTAGGAGGGGTATAAGGGGACGAAGCTATAATACCCCGGCAGAGGTAAGATAAGACAAGACGCAGAGAGGAGTTCGTCCGTCACTGCAGCGAAATTCCGTCCGCAATCTCTGAAGGAATCTTTGGTATCCCAGCAGCCAACGGTTGTACATCCCTCCCGTATATACAGGCTTGTTCCCTGCTACAGCATCCTCATGGCAACCTCGTGAACTTCGGTTAAGACACGCGAGAAGGGTCGCCGACGCGCGGAACGGACAGAGGAGTAAGAAAACGAAAAGACAAATGAGGAAATGTGGAACTTCGCCGACCAGACCGGACACAGCGATGCGAGAAGGAAACTGATAAAGTAATCGTTTCATTTTACGACGGGAAGATGGTCCGGGAAATATGTGTGGCCCGAATGAGGAGAACTCATCCTCGTTGCCGCCTCTTGGAGCTTCGCTGGACATTGACTCGTCGGTCATGCTCTTTCATCATTCTAAACGGGACATCGCATGTTACGTATATACCTTCGAGGGTCAGCGTAACACGACGATCATACCTAACGAATATCAAAAAATAGCTACTCAAAAATATGAAAGAATTTACGAGAAAAGATATGAGATAATACAGTGAAACACGAATTTTAGCTAAATATTGGCATTATATTGAATTTAAATAATGTAAAAATAATGTATAAATATTAAAAAATTTTTTTAGTTATTAGCTTAATAACCAAACTTTAATCAGAGAGACAATTATCATTTCTCCTTACGCTACTATATTTAAATACATGTATTGCTCTGATATTTTCATGTTTTGAGTACGTATTTCATATCCGTAGTTCTATTCAAGTTCACGAATTTTACTTCAGTTAAATGTAATCCCTTACCTTATAACATTCACTGCTCGTCCTACTTACTTTTGACATCTTAGGCATGCATAAATTTCCAAGTTTGCAAAGCCATTTAACAAACTTTCTACGTAAAGAATATACTGTTTCACAGTTGTAATTAATTAAATTATTAGCTTACTCTTTTTATGTAAACGTTTAAATGCTTGTAATTCTAATAGATAAAGAATACAATATTACCAAATAAAATTTTTGCGATACATTATTTACGGATTTAACAAAAAATGACCATAGAATTCTCTAAATTTAATCTGTGTAAAGTTCTTTAGATTTATCTAGCTTAAAGCCAAAAAATTGTTAATGCTTCCTAACACATTTCTCTTAAAAAATTGTCAACTTTAAATTGATTACACAATCCGTAAGGAAACAAATGTACGTGTAAAGATAAGAAAACACTGCGTATAGCCTTATCGATTATTATTTTAACGTGTGATACGATTCCTGCGTACATAAAAAGTGATTTTACCCGTCAGGCGCGTGGAGAGCGATTCGATGGCGGAAAGTGTTTGCCGACATGCCGAATCGATTTCGAATGACGGGAGATCCAGCACCTCGAGCATCGGGGGATCCATCTAAACGGGGATCTTTCGATTTAAAGTCTCCTTCCGACGTCGCGGGATATGGGATACGGCAGTGTAGTTTCGCTCCCGTGAAGGTTCCTGTTTCCAGAGGAAAAGGGAGTTGGAGAAGAGGCCCTTTTCGCTTTTCCTGGAATTTTATCTGTCTGGATAGGATACCTCTGCCTTAGGAGGGGTATAAGGGGACGAAGCTATAATACCCCGGCAGAGGTAAGATAAGACAAGACGCAGAGAGGAGTTCGTCCGTCACTGCAGCGAAATTCCGTCCGCAATCTCTGAAGGAATCTTTGGTATCCCAGCAGCCAACGGTTGTACATCCCTCCCGTATATACAGGCTTGTTCCCTGCTACAGCATCCTCATGGCAACCTCGTGAACTTCGGTTAAGACACGCGAGAAGGGTCGCCGACGCGCGGAACGGACAGAGGAGTAAGAAAACGAAAAGACAAATGAGGAAATGTGGAACTTCGCCGACCAGACCGGACACAGCGATGCGAGAAGGAAACTGATAAAGTAATCGTTTCATTTTACGACGGGAAGATGGTCCGGGAAATATGTGTGGCCCGAATGAGGAGAACTCATCCTCGTTGCCGCCTCTTGGAGCTTCGCTGGACATTGACTCGTCGGTCATGCTCTTTCATCATTCTAAACGGGACATCGCATGTTACGTATATACCTTCGAGGGTCAGCGTAACACGACGATCATACCTAACGAATATCAAAAAATAGCTACTCAAAAATATGAAAGAATTTACGAGAAAAGATATGAGATAATACAGTGAAACACGAATTTTAGCTAAATATTGGCATTATATTGAATTTAAATAATGTAAAAATAATGTATAAATATTAAAAAATTTTTTTAGTTATTAGCTTAATAACCAAACTTTAATCAGAGAGACAATTATCATTTCTCCTTACGCTACTATATTTAAATAAATTTTTGTAATATATGCGTTTATAATTTAATCTCTTTCTCTCTCTGTCTTTCTATATATATATATTTTCATTCGGTCTGTATGTCAAAGCCTTGAACTTTGATATTCTTCAATAAAGAATGTAGAAATTATCGTCGCGCGAGTCCTAATTAAGGTTAATTATGCAGATACGTAATGAAGACAATCTCTCCGTTGAGAAAGAAACATTTCCTCGTCTTGATGTACGATTCTCTTCAAGTTTAGATTTCAGGTAATAATATTCATAATTATATGGTGAAACCAAAGCATGTAAAAGTGCAACTCATAATGATTACTGATTAATATTAAGTTATCTCTTAAATTACCAGACATCGAACTAAATAGAAACTTCTCGACTTTCACAATAACAAATGGCACTTAAAGAAACTTTCATAAAAAATGCTTAATTGTAGTTTTTATTTACTGCTAATAATCTGACATAATGCGGTAATTGATTTCACACACAATAACAGTTAATTAAAAGTTATAAATCTTTCTTATTTAAATATCGGAAGTAAACGTGTTCTCATATAAATATCTATGAATAATAAGTATTCGCCTTTCACTTTTAACGTCTTCAATATTAAGCAAGCAGAAACTCGGTCGTAATATTTTTTGATATTTTAATAGAATTAGACATCAAGATACATTTTTTTTTCATCAGTTTTATAAAAGTACTCGAAGCTTTTTATATACGTCTTATATGCGTGTTTTCTATTTCTTTGTATTATGCAACGCCAGCGATTTTAAAATATCAATAAGCTCAAAGTTTTTAAGTTTATTGCGCTGTGCCTTTTACAGAAACATTTTTAAAGTCTTATCGTGTAACGGCAAGAATTTTAAGATTTGCACATGCGTGTTTCTTGTAATAAAGTTGTATACTCAAAAGAACGAAAGTAAATGGCACGACACAAATTACTTTTTTATGTCTAATGCAAATCCAAGGTGTGAAAATTGTTCTTATATAGTAACGAGAGAGCCAACTTTAGTGTCGTGTGACTCGTTTCATTTGATTAAATAACATAAAACGTACGCTATAACTCGACATAGTTTTATAATCTTCTCTGTTGAAATATTCGTTTAAATAGTAATGTGTCGTTTATCGAGAATTTAACACTATTTCCAGAGATTGGTTTTTGTGCATGTCTTATTAAGATATATATAATACATGTTTTATAAAAGATATGACATTAAAATATGGAATATATATCGAAAATATGGAAATTTTGAGAAATCAAAGAAGCTATTGATAAATATCTATTTTGCAAGTTTATGAAGAAATATTGTTCAATCGCAAAATTAAATTTCTTAGTTATTTATTACATAACTAATCGCTAATGCAGCTGTTGTCATCGTAATCGTTAACAACCGCAGTGCAGCGTATCGATTAATCTTCTATGCGATAATAGAAAAGTTAACTCATTGCTTATTTTCTCCAGGAAATCGGCGGCATATCTCATCCACCCGTACAAGCAAAGCCGAGAAATTTGCATATCATTGCGCTCAAAACAAAGTCATGTATGACCTCAATATATGAAAGAGAGCAAGAAAAGTCGATTGGGTATAGTCAAAGAATTGTGGAAAATTACTGATTTAAACATATTCTTTCTTTATTGCTTATATTGCAAATATTGCAAATATATTATAGCGCGATATAATTAGACAAATCTTTCTTTAATTTATATTAAATTTGTATGTAAAATATATATCAGGTGATTGCATAAGTTCGTGCCCGATTTAAATATAAACTTCAATAGATTATATTTTAGAGATAACACTTTTATTAATCAATTATATAGTCTCCATTCTTTTCTACAATGGTTTTCCAACGATCTACAAGCTTGTCGATTCCATTTTTGAAGAAAGAACTTCGTTTTTCTTGAAAAAAGTTTGTAAGGTGGTTTTCGACAACTTCCTCGGAATTGAGATTCTTGCCATTTAAACTATTCTGCAAAGACCGGAACAGATAAAAATCTGAAGGCGCAATATCTGGAGAATATGGCGGGTGCTGCAGAATTTCCCATTGCAACTCCTGCAATTTTCGCAGCCTCTTTAATTTATATTAAATTTGTATGTAAAATATATAAATATTTTTGACTTATATATATATAATTGTTTTTATTCATTTATGATAGATAATTTACGTGTCATCTGTTTAGAAAAATTATTTTGTTATCTTATTATCAGTAAAAACTATTATCTTATAAAATCTTATTACAGAAATATTTTTATGAGAACAGAATGTGCATTGAGCATATAATTAGGTAAAAGTGATGATAATATGCTCTGAGAAACGCACATATACAATTAATTACGCACATATACAAACAATTGTATGAACTCTATTTACTAATTATATCTCGTGTAGTAAGTAGTAAGATACGTAGATAAGTTTGTTTTTAGAAGAGCACAAATTATAAGTAATGAATAAGCCGTATAATAAAGCATGTACTACTATTTATCATTAGAATAGAGAAATTCCAATTATTGTTGGATCCCCCCGTACAAGAAAATAGCATTTAACTGCTCTATTGTTAGATGCATCGTTAGATGCTCCATTTAACATAAGCTATTAATATAAACTTTTTCTCATTACTTATCGTTAGTTATATATTTATATTTTTGTTTCCATTTTACGATTTATAAATTTAAGCACTATACGTGCTACTTATACTTATTATATTTTATAATTTGATTAGAATATCTCTTTTTAAAGAAAGTAAAAGATATAATTTTTTTGTTTCTCTTATGTTGAGCTTTTGATTTACTTCGTCGGTGATCACTTCAAATTTTCTACGAGCGTATTTGTGGCGCGTAGCGTGCTGATTGCGCGTGACTGGAGTAGCAGGTACCCTATCTCTTGATTCACGAAACGATGGGAAAAGTGTAGCACGATCTAATTCTCATTTTAGTTTCCAAGCATGTACTACATTTTAATGTCAATTAGCAATTTCTACATGTTACGATATGTGAATATTTGCGTGTCTTATTGTTTCAATATTCTTTTTATATTTTATTGTATATGATCGAATTTCATAAAAACGTTTCTGTTACGTAAAAATATACGGATTTATGAGATTTCGTATTTGTCAAAGTTGGGTGTGTAAATATAAGATTTCTGTAAGCATGAGATATCGGTTAGGGTGGAGTAAGACACTTTCTCCAGTCGTCGAGCATTAGATTTCATGAGATGTCTTCTGCTTCTCGAGGCGGAATTCCCAGCACAAAGTAAGCGATTTGTGGTCAAAGGATAATAGCTGACTTTTTACTTTTTTATGAGTTTGGTTTACGCATAAGCTATAAAGAAAGAGATATCGTGCAAACTGTTAGAGAAACATTGCCAATTGTGGTATTTAACTTTTATTCTCATAATATACCATTGATTAGCAAAGTTGCTTATTTTTTATTAAAAGCCTATAATATAGATCTGTTCCGGGAACGTCGCGATAGCGTTTTTCCTAATAACTTCTACTTGTTTTAAAAATAATTACGTTTGCATAACTGAGGTTATAAATCTGATAAAGTTAAGAACATTATTAAAACACGCATGATTGAAATTATGAAAAATGCTGACAAATATTATGTCAGGGGATATATAGTGTAAATATAAAATTCAAGAAAGTAACAATGTGGTTATTTTTATTTATCTTGAAAGATGTAAAGATTAGTCACGTGCATTAGGCATTTCCCAAAGGTCTATAAAAAAATAAAAGAATATATGTATTATGTACACAGTTGTTGCTACTATACTGAATATCTCTCATTACATTATAATATTGTTTGGATGATCTACGACTGATTTTCTCCTCCACAACACTCCATCCCACGCAAAGTTAGCTTTTCTCTTGGAGTATCTCCATTTATGACAATCATAACTTTCTAAAGCAATATCGTCATCATACACTATTTGTACATCCTTATCTATACGCGATAAAGCATGTCTAGTAGATTGCGTATCATACAAATAATTGTTTGTAGAAACTTATATTTTTATTCTTATATGAATGCCACTTCTTATCTTTTATATCTATTATTTTATTAATAAATGTTTTATTTTATACATATTTTTTGTTCAAACCAATAAGTTATAATAAGATTATTTAATTAATTATATGTTTATAATAAAAAGATATATATTTGTGAAGTGGTATATATATGTAAAGTGGATATCTTTGCACATAGACGCGGATGTATATAGGAAAAAGGAAAGCAATCGGAAGGCCGCAGCAACTTTTTTATTTACTTTATGACACAAACATCAATAGTAAATAAGTATAAATAAATGCTTGTTACGTAAACTCGCGGGTCATTGAACCAAGTGCTTTGTCATGCGTTAATCTCATCGTCGCAACGACGCAAACTCGATTTCACGCTTCGTATCATCGGATATCGGAAGGGCATAGGAATCTGGACTGTCTGGTTACGCGGTTACGATCAGTTAGGCTTTCGACCACGTGAGACAGCTCGACACCTTGGAGTTCTACATTGTCATCTCATTACACCTGACGTTCGTAGATCACATTCAAATCGATTAGCATAGCGTATAAATTTAGTATTGAATGGTATTCATCACGACTGATAACGCGTGATAAAAGAAACTTAAGTAACAAGATCATATATTTTATTGCTTTAAATATTTATTTATATATGTAAATGTATAAATTGTATGTAGCTTGCAAAACATATATCTTATTTAACAAATATTAAATTTTTACCAAAAATCTTTTTAGATAAGAATCATATATATTTATGTTTTTTTAGAATTGCATATATGTTTGGAATAATATATATATATTATTAAACATTTTAATAATTTGCAGTATTTGCTTAAATTGAGTATATATAATAAAAGTTTACATTAAACAATATTGGAAATATATATCTCATATACATTAAGAAAGTTATAAAATTGCTATTATAAATTTAATTTTTTTTTTAAATGGAATTAATTGATATTTTGTCTGTATATGTGTGTAAGTCGGCCAGTAAAGGCCTCGAGGAATATGTCAGAAATATCGTTTCACAGGTGAATGGGTCTTCAAGGTAAAGAAAGTGGCCCATACACAAGGCCAGTAACACAAAATGTATCAATTTAATTTTGAGATTCATGAAAGAATATAAAAACCGGATCTACTTTTTTTGATAATAGAAAAATTTTTTTTGTGCATTCTACATATATGCATTACAATTATCCAGTATAATTTCCGTTATCTTCTCGTTTTCTACCAATATCGTTATCTATTTTTGTATTATGATAACATCCATTCTGCTATTTTACAGAAAAGTCAGAATGCCAGAATGTTAGAATAGCCTTATTATTTCGCGTCAACGAGACGATTCAATCGCTGTGTGCGAGGTATACGCCCTACGCGTCTTCTCGTGCATTCTCGCACTGGCGTTGCATCAACGGCCGCGCAGAATGCATAGCAATGCACAACCGTATAATTCAGGAAGATATTGCCGATTCAACGAGGGGTAGAGAACTAGTTGAAACGAAAGTTTGACTTGAGCGCGCATCGCGTTCCTCTCGATCGACAGAATTTCTCTGATACCAAATTCCATGAAGATGCATCAGTTATTCTAATATACTACGCGATTCTAATGTATAGAAGTGCATACAAGCGTCAGGTGCTAACAAGTCATATTCGTTAGCTTTCACACGGTGTCGACATTGTCTTTTGGAAATTACGATAGATGTATTCTAGTGTCCATATTACATTTATTCTTTCTTCATATAATTTTATGCGTGACATATCTCGCTTAAATAAAAGTATTATTAAAATATATTTCTTAATAATATACATTTACATTAAAAATTAAAAATTAGATTTTATAAAACATATAGATATAAGAACAAAAATATTATATGTATTTTAATATACAGGGTGCGGCATTTATAGTGACGCGGGCATATTTTTCGGAAACGAAGTAAGATATAAAAAAATGTTTCAGACAAAAGTTGCATGGTTTCGAGGGGGCCACATGATGATAATTATTGTATATTTCTTATTATTATAATTATTTATTTCTAAAAAAACAAGAATGTCACATTATACTTCTTCTTAAAAAAGTTGCTATTCTAACTGAACGTATATAAATTGTAATTGTAAATGCAATTAAAAAATATTTTAAAAAGAAAATATATATATAGGCAGCTATAATGCATGTAATAGATAATAATATATTATTGTACATATATAATTAATAATAATTTTTTAAATTGGGAAAAAATAGTATAAAAGTCAAAGATTAGTTTTTTTAATAAATGAAATAGTTTCATTACGCACTTCATTGTCAATAAATTGGATCATGCAGTCGGAATCAATGTATTTAAGAACGTCTAGAAAAGGGAAGTAAGAAAGAACTCCCTGTTGCTTTTTTGAGGGTTGTTCTATCCAGATGGTTGCTCCTGCTTTATCTCTATATCTAAATTTCTGTCATGTTTTTTTCCAGTTTATGATCATTTATAATAAATATGTAAAATACATTTACGATATCAAAATAATAAATTTGGTGGCTCAACAATTATCATATAAAATAAATTTAGATTTATTTTTAAATAAAATAAAATTGATAAATTGCAAAATGTGCTAATTTAGGCTGTTTAAAAAAACAAAATATAATTTATCTTGTTTTTGTTAATGTAAAAACATCGGTTATAAATAGATTATAAACTGCAATTAACATTGTCAACCATGATCAAACAACTAGCTATGTAAAATTAAGTTCTACGATCTTGAACTCTAATGAACGCCATAAACCGCCCAAAGAAACGTTCTTCTTCGCTTTCGCGTCACCAGGTTACTTCCGTTTCTCTTCTCGTCAGCGACAAATTGCAATTTGCATTCGGAAGCAATGCATTCAAACAAGTTTGCGACTAGGAGGACGAACCTGCAAGTCTCTTATCGAGGTGACTACCCATTCTTCCATCTTCTTCTTCCTATCTCCTCATTCGTTGGCGTTTCCTTTCCGTGACGAGTAGTCGTATTACCAGATAAGTAAATTCTTCAATGTTGCGTCTATATATATGCCTTTATTATCACTATTAATGAAATAAATTATGCTTGATGTACAAAATTTGCCAAATTATTATTTATATATTAATAATGGTAATTTTTATAAATGTTTTGTTAAGCATCATGGCTATATAATATAAAAATTTAATTTCATTTGCGATTAAATCTTGCAGACTTATGTTATGCAATCGTGTGCTAACCAATTTACATTTATTTACATGATATTTTACCATCTTACTCTCGTCAATGATTAATTGCATAATGTAACTTAAACAGCTTAAGCAAAATTTAAATGGCATCTAGAGTCCTTTATAGCAAACGTTAATTCTTCCTATTTTGAATCGCGATCTTTCATGATGCGACGATAAAATTAAATATCAAAGGATTAATCCATTTATTCGTATTATACATAGCTTGCATTCTCTTATAAAATATAACGTAAAATAGAAATGTAATCTTTTAAATAAGAATGTAATATATTATAAAATGCAATATTTTTAAGGTTTTATTTTAAAACACATGCAAAGCAAAATTTTTAATACTAGTTCGTCGAGTTCGTTATTTTACTTTGATTTCTTCTTATATTACAAAATTGCAATATTTAGTGGCGGGTTACAAATAAAAAATTGCAGTTTTTAATTATTTTACTATTTTTATTAAATCTATAAGTAACGCGATATCTGTAACATGTATGTGTTCCTTGATGTAGGAACGACATATTGTAATTTCCAGTGCTACGCGCGGCAGACTAATTTATACTCCGAATTAACGCAGTTGGATCTCAAATGTACCTTGGAGAAGATGAAGGTATCGAAACAAGTAGTCTCCCCGGATTCCCTGTCTCTCAACCTTTCTCCTCCTCTTTCTCCTTTCTCACTCTGTCATTCTCGTCCGTACGCTTTTGCTTCCTCACTCGGGATTTCCTCTCCGCGACGAGAGGTCACAATTGTTGGGCGACCGGATTTTCCGGAGAAGGGAACTGTTACTACCACTCCAACGGCTCCTTCGTCTACCGACCGGAACGAATCGCCTCTTGCACGCAGCGCGCCGCGAGCTCGCCGCGACGGCTTCCACGCCTCGTAATCACCCGACGATTTACCGATCAGAGATCTATCACGCGCGCCCGCTTTAGAAAGTGCAACCGCACTCCCTCGCGGTCTGACTCGCGCTTCTTTTTCCACTCGACGGATCGCCCGCGCGACAAGTTGACAAGTCGACGCGACATATCGCGCTCCATCGTTTCTGCCCACTTCTGGACGGAAGTTGCACCCTTCTTTGTACAGGCCTTTTAGATTTTTCGTTACGGAGCTCGCTTCTACGAAAGACTTATGCAACGATTTTTCTTGCCGATAGTTACGGTCGATTAGGAAGTATTCCCGTGTACTTTCAAGATCATTTACGCTATTCGTGTTATCGCGGAATGTTGCACGTATAATGGCAAGGTTACTTTAGCATGAAAAGAATGTCGACAGCCAATATTAAACTAGCTATGTCGCCAACATTAAGAAGGAAGTTTATTTTAAGAGTGAAAAAATAGATATATGTAAAAAATAAAGAATAAGAATAAATAAAAAACGTAATGATAAAAAGGACTAAATTTAGCTATCTTGCATTTATAAAAGATTTATTATTTAAAGATGTTAGTAATTATTGCAGAAGTTTTAGATATACATTTGTATTTATTTACAAAATTATAATTATGTAATTAGTAGAGAGAAAAAGAGAAAAAGAGAAAGAGAGAGAGAGAGAGAGAGAGAGAGAGAGAGAGAGAGAGAGAGAGAGAGAGGAGAGAAAGAAATACAAGCATAAATAAAAGCAAAACTTATTAACATATATAATTTAATTTAATAAAAGTATTTTTATTCTCAAATATAATTTGCAATGTAGTGTTCATTGATGAGCGATACGTCACCGTTTCTCTTAGCTAATAATGGCCAGATGTGATGCATAACAGAGACATTGCGGAAGTTCAAGCGACAAGGACGCTTTCACGAGACTCTGACAGCCTCTTCGGCTTAATGTTGTGTCACGTAGTCTTTTACTCTTTAGAGAACTTATGAAACGTATAGATTCTATGCTTGTACTGTAAAACTCAACGCTTTAATTTTACATATCAATGATATTACACGTTCTGAACTTTATTATTATAAATTAAAAAAGTAATTATTATAAAAGGAAGGATATANNNNAATATTTATATTTAAATTGAATATAATATATTAAATATATAAATTATAGATAAAATGTAATAGATTTAAATTACATTAAATCTTAATAAAATTCTTGATAGAATTTAATATAAATAATTAATTTGAATTAATTTGTTATTTTTTTGTATGCTGCGTAAATTTATAAAACGTTTATGTTTAAAAAAATGCACACAGAAATAAAGTAAATTGTACAAATAATTCGTGCACAATATTATTTTCACAGCTATGATTTAGTACGTGGCAACCGTTTTCATAACAGATCACATGAATGGGATAGAATTATTCATTAATCCACTTTCCACTGTCTGTCCTTTTCTATCATGACTTTGCGAAATCCCATTTCCATATCTTTGAAGAGCTTCGCAATGTAAGATGCAAACTTCACGGTTAACGTGATCTAGCATGATTATTAATGTCTACTCATTTTACACGATTATGTGCGTTACTGTGCGAAGACTCCGTTCAAAGTGTTCGGCGTATCCCACGCTCGAAATTCAGTCTCGAGAGAAAGTGCACCGCGATCCGACGGCCCTGAAGATGAAGCCTATCCACAGGAATGTATGTTAATGACCCGCAGTGAATGGTCGCTTCGTAGAGATATAGGAAGAGCATAGCGGATATGCTTCGCCAACGTGTACGTAATCGAGGGACGTTCGGAATTTTTTATAGAGATTCCCTGGAAATATAAAGGAATTTTTAGAGGAATGTTTTCTGAGATATATGGTAGGCATCTCCACGGCGAGATAATAACGAATTTAAGCTACATTTAGTTTCCAATTAATCTGCCTATCTACACGCTGGACATCTCAAAATTACTAACTTCTGAAATTATTAATAAGAATCTCATTATTTAAAAATTAACTTATTCTTTTTCTATCGCATTTCCATGCATATTAATATGAGTTAAACAAAGTGCATACTCTTTATATCAGAGTTACATAAGCATAAATGAGAATGCGATAGATGGAATAGTTTATTGGATTTATTTAATGAGTTAAAACTAATCTTAACGAGAACAGTTTTTTTTTTATCATAACGTATAAATTTTTTTGAATTGATTTAAAGTCTAAGGATAAAAACGGGATTTTCATATGTTACGAATTTTTGGTGTCCCTAAGTACGTAGTACCATCGGAACGCAGAGATACGTGATTTCACTTGGTGATTCATCCGAGTGAAAACTCTGACGTATTCTCCGTTTAAATTGCAATTTAAACTATATATTATTTTTCTATTTAAAATTATAATTAAAAATAGACAAAAAGAATCAGTTAAGCGGAAGTTAAAATTAAAAAGTCATATTCTCAAAATCAGTTATATAAGGGTAAAATTATATTGATGAGTTTATTTTAATTGAGTAAGATTATACCTTTCTTCATAAAGAAGAAACGGTTTTTAAATATTTATTTATAGAGAGGAAACATCATTACAACTATTAAATCATTACATTATCATTACAACTATTATTTTAAGAATAGATAATCTGAAACATGAAGTATTAGAATTTTTTTTAGCGTGAAACTAGGCGGAATAGTAGATAAATTTTGATGGTCGAGGAACATTTTGGCGCACAGGAGTATCCTAATTCGCGACTACCTGAGTCGAGGCGAGTAGACGATGTGATAGCCCCACGTAGGAAGGGGAGGAACTGAGATGATTTATCATAACGTATAAATTTTTTTGAATTGATTTAAAGTCTAAGGATAAAAACGGGATTTTCATATGTTACGAATTTTTGGTGTCCCTAAGTACGTAGTACCATCGGAACGCAGAGATACGTGATTTCACTTGGTGATTCATCCGAGTGAAAACTCTGACGTATTCTCCGTTTAAATTGCAGATTTCGATTCTGCTCGTTCTGTATGCACATCCGATTAAGGATCTGACCCACAACCGTCGGATAAGAATTCCGCGATGTGACACGCAATCGCGTTCGTGCATCCAACGATACCAAATAACGCATACGAGATTTTCAAGGAAATTTATATTATTATAAAATCTTTATGTTGGTCACCCACAGATATACCTGCGTTGAAATTTGTCT
>NW_021852127.1:444940-453951 GCF_003651465.1 Formica exsecta
AGGGAAAGTTTTCCTCCGGATGTAGTTGATATAAACGGCGCGAGTAACCGTTTGCAATGTTACAATTCTATTGCAACAATCATTTATTACATGATGCATATATTACGTAGCTGTAATAAGCGTCAAAGATGTTAGATTGTTAACATACATTACGATAATTCCTGTAATTTCTGCGTTTAAATAATAGTGATATATATTATTTACTTCTTTTTACTTATATTATACAAATTATTAATATTAATATTTTGCAAAAAATAATTTTGATTTAAATTAATCTAAGATCTGAAGCTATAAACTGAGAAATATTATATCGCGAAACACGATATGTATAACAAATATAAAATTTTTATTTGCACGAAGCTAGAATACATCGATTTCATGCGACACTTGATTGTCGGAGCTTCGAGATGGATAATGAGCACAATCCTGATTGGCAACATTGCTGCGAACGACGATTTTCGTGATACCTGTAATCAAAAGAATGAGGTTCTGATAGGTGGAAGCAAAGTTATAGTGAAACCTGATTACAGAGCTGTTTTCAACGAGCTGCAGTATGAGTTCTATTATTGGTTAACAGCACGAGAGACAAATTATTCGTGCATTCGTTGACCGCTATTATGATGCGTAAAATAAACAAATAGGTCTTTCGCACGCATTGACGTATTCAGTATAGTTCAAATTCTCTGCAGTGTCCTATTTTGTTGTATGAAGCTTTAATGACTATTTTAACATAGATTCAAACAACTTTATTGATAATTATAATTTAAACTATATATTATTTTTCTATTTAAAATTATAATTAAAAATAGACAAAAAGAATCAGTTAAGCGGAAGTTAAAATTAAAAAGTCATATTCTCAAAATCAGTTATATAAGGGTAAAATTATATTGATGAGTTTATTTTAATTGAGTAAGATTATACCTTTCTTCATAAAGAAGAAACGGTTTTTAAATATTTATTTATAGAGAGGAAACATCATTACAACTATTAAATCATTACATTATCATTACAACTATTATTTTAAGAATAGATAATCTGAAACATGAAGTATTAGAATTTTTTTTAGCGTGAAACTAGGCGGAATAGTAGATAAATTTTGATGGTCGAGGAACATTTTGGCGCACAGGAGTATCCTAATTCGCGACTACCTGAGTCGAGGCGAGTAGACGATGTGATAGCCCCACGTAGGAAGGGGAGGAACTGAGATGATAAACTCCGGTAAAACACGAACGCTGTAAACTTTCTCCGATAATGGCCGACATCAAACCAATTTCGCGCCCGCGTCATTACCTGATATACCGTTGGCGACGACGAGAGGACAGAAAAAGAGACGGAAACGCGACGCGGAGGTGAACTCCCAGTCATCGATTCGGTAGAATGACTTTGTCAGGAAAAATGCAATTACGATACGCTGTGAGAAACCGACCAAACTTTTTACAGTAGAAAATGTTCAACTTCTTATTACGTTTTGGTCAAACGTTTTTTTTTTTTTTTTTTTTTGGTTTCTTTAAATTCTATTTTTTATTATACCATCAGATTTTACCAATATTTCGGAATGGCTGTATTTTTTTCGGGCCGTAATTGCGAACATCGTGGGAAGAGAAGAATTTCTACTGTAAATTTTACTTTCACAAGGATGTGGACGGAATACATCGCGAATGAATCGTTCGAACGAGCGTGAGCGGCTTGTATTTGTCAGGCTTACGAAATTGCGGAGATCAGCCCAAGCGAAATACGAGAGAAACAGCATACAGGCACTCGACGCACCGAATTCTCAACGTAGTATTGTGATGTTCCCGAGTTTCGTTTCAACGCTCAGTTACGGAAGTGGCCGTATTACGAAAATTTGGCCGTTCCTTTTATGATGATGGATTTATGGAAGAGAAATATTCGCGCGGGTCAACGTTTTTTTTTTGTCATAAAAATACGATTGCTTTTATTTCGTATTCGCTATTCGTTCATAATACGCATACACGCTTTCATTTATATCATGAGTTTCTGACTATTTTATTTTTTAGTTATATATTTGCTTTACATGCATTTATACGATTATATCAAATTTTTTTTTTGTTTCAGTGCGATTTAGTATATGTTTTTAAACTATTATTTTTGGTTTTAATATCAAATTTAAAAAAGTATTAAAGGAAAATATGCACAAACGATAGATAGCGAGAGAGAAAAAAACTATATATAATTTCTTTTTTTATAATACAATTTAAGAAAGATTCAATCAATTTTAAAAAATAATAATAAATTGTACAATAAATCTCAGGAAATAATTATTGTGCTAAATCTCAAGGTAATGTCTTTTTTTAATGTCAAGATTTATATGTATCATTGTAACTTTTATTACATTCATGATGATATAAAGGTATGTCATTTATAACGATGATGAAAACATAACTGGCGCAATTAGTCGGTATAACATGTATATTGGGACATGCCTTGTAGCTTGAATAAATACCGAGTTTCGTCAGAGGAGATGCGTGCAGAAGATTGGCGTCGATTCGTCACGATTACTATGTATTAGTGAAAACGTTTGTCACAATGTAATAGGTGTCATTGATGAAACAACATCTACATACTATAAGAATGGAGAGTCGAGCATTTTGCATTGAAAGGCATCCTTAATTATGTAAGTGAGGTTTGTCAAGTTAGTCCGTCGATTGGAAAAAAAGTCATCAGTAGATTGAAAGGAAAGCTCGTTGTGCATTCATGTCTTGAATAAATTTGAATAAATCTATTACAAAGAAGTGCGCGAAGATTATTCTTATTTGAGTTAGTAAGAAACACACTTTTCTTTTGAGAAATATATCGATTATTAAGTTTTAAAGAGAATCACTTTTGTTATCAGACGACACATAAAATTATAAAAATATGTATTATTTTGTACATATTACTTTATTTTAATCAAGTTCAATCTTTTAGGAATAATATCTGAAAAGTTTTTAATATAAATTCTATTATAAAAAAATCTGTGTGTAAATTCTGACTAAAAAATATAATAACTCTATTATTATAATTTACTATGTATTATACGATGCTTATGAGCAAGCAAATGTTAATTTACTGAGTCACTTCTGGTTGCTCGTTGTGAATCGAACCAGCTGTGGTATATGCCGATTGCCGAATATGTGGACGATTTAGCAGGAGATCAGGTGTGACAAGCCAACTGGGGCTGATAAATCGTACAGATCGACACTTAGTAGATTTTCCAATACTATTGCCATTTGCCCATGGCTATTAACCCTTAATATATAAAGTGCACATTGGGATACTGTGGAATACTTAAACTGCATTGGAGAAGTCTATGTATCTTATTGTGAATTTGCACGCATTGAGCGCGCAAATCTATTATACGATTATTTATTATATCAAAAAAATAATGTATAATTGAATATATTCTATAACGATGTCTTTACGCGTGTGTATGAATAAATAAGAATAGATGTTCTCCTCTGACATGAAAAAGGCGCAATTTTAATATGTTTAATTAATATGAATTATGTCAAATCATTAGAGAAGAGTTTCAAAGTTTTCTTTTTAACATGCCTCGTTGACGATATCTATTGGCGCACATGTAACGAAGAAAGTATACTTTTACCTCTAATACATTGCATAAATTACCTAAGGGTGATGTGTGTGTGTGTATAAAAGATGTTATTCTAAAAATATTCATAGTTTAGAAATGTACGCCTCTGAAGGAACGCTTCATTTGTTGATTTCTCTCAACGTATGTCACCACGCTGACCTCGAGCGAAAGAAAGAAGAAAGTTCTACCTGGTGATACGAGATGTTGCCGCACCTGCGCGCATTCCACTCAACGTGACCCTAAAACTTTAATGTCCGTCGAGCATTCACCTTGGCCATGGATCTTGCTGTACCTGATAGCTTCCCTTTCATGGTTAATTATTTGTTGCATGATTCGTTACATACTATAAAAATATAGAATCGGTCTTTATATTAATATCACGCATGATTTGAAACAAGAACGGTTTACAATTCATGCTGCAGTTTTCTGGTTGTATTTATGTATTATAAAAATGTATTGTTTTTAAAACATTTACTAAATCACTATATCGTAATTGTATGTCGTATTATAATAACATTATGAAGATTTATTGTTACTGAGATGTAGTAAAATTCTAAATTCAATTATAAAATTTTGTATTTTTATATATATTTTATATGTATTTTATTAAAAGTTTCTTTATATATATAAGTTTATATGTTTTTTACATAAAATTAGTATTTATATATATATTACAATAATAACATTATTTTAAATTAAATTTAATATAATGTATATGTGCGTTTAAACGCAAAAAAGATATGAAAATTTTACATATGAATAAATCCCAATAATGACGATACATTGGTGATCGCTTTAACAATGTAGTGGAAATTCGACTTGTCGAGATCGGAGAATAAAGAGGAGTTGAAAAAATTCCGATGGACGGTGTCGTTGGACAATTAATTCTAGAGCGCAACTAGTTACGTTTATACCGTTCCGCGCAGACTTTCGGATGAAACAATTTTGTTTGCGGGGTCTCTCGTTATTTCGAGATTTTTGCGGCAGTAACAGCGTCAGCGGTAGATGGTTCCGTCGACAGACAAGCAAAGCCAGACCATGAGGGGCGGCACTTTTCCGCTGAATTATTGATGACAACATAATGGATCTCAATGGGCCGGGCGTATGTATGTGTTACTGCATCCGGTATGCACACATACGGAAATTGCTGCTCTATCTTCCTCTCTCTTTTTCTCTTCTATCTTTATTCTACAAGAGATGAAACTCCGGACGATTAAAAGTTTGAAGATATCTTAATAATATTTGACATAAATTATAAAATAATACACAAAATTTTAGTTGGGTGGGTGAGAGATATTTTTGTTTTATTATATTTAAAAATATCTAAAATTTCAAATATATATGTCCTTTAAAAAAATTTTTTTTTAAATAGATTATAAATATACAAGAATATTGTATATATATATGTCATCTCAAATTTATGTTATCATATATGAATTTAAAAAGAAAAATAAACTATTAAAATTCTACAATTAATTTTTTTACTTGGATAGATTTGAAATTTACCAAATATATTCAAAAAATTCTATCAGTTAGAATAGTTGAGCAAATAATTATCAGATATTATATCAATTTAATGTTTTGTAATTATAATTTTCATGCTTGACAAAAGTTATTTATAAAATATATATTTGAATATTAGAAATGGAGAGAATATATATATTTAAATATTAATTAGACATTTGATATTCCGGTAGATTGGTTACGCAGGATTTTCCATTATATGACCGCACAATTATGTGCAGATGTGTATGGCAGAAACTGAATAGATTGTGTGTGTGTGCGCGCGCGAGTGTGATACCGGTTAAATTTCACCCGCTCTTGACAGTGGCCGAGATTCGTACAAACGATCGAAGGTCAATTACAAAGCACAGTCTACCATTCTGTATGCATCAAATAAAATATGTATTTAATTAAAAAATAAATATATGTGCCATTAAAGTTGCTATAAAAAATGGACATACGGTAACATCTCTAAATTTGTATAATTATTTTTCTGATTATATAAACTAAAAAAAGGAAATAAAATTATTGACTATGCAATTAATTAATGATTCATATTTACCGCAAATAGCAAGACCAGTAAATTACTGCCGCATCGACGATCTTTAAACTAATTTTACTATGCTACCGACAAACTCTTTTCATTTCGAAGCATATAATTACTAATGATCTTCCTTCATTTTTACTAACTCTATGAAGATATAATCAATAATTATGTTTCCGGTGAAAGACAGGTTTTATTGATCAAAAAAGAACAAGCTGTTTTCCTATATCGCTTTTTGATATCACTACGCGTATTCATTCCAACCACATTGCGATAGTTAATGAGTATGATTAAAGATTACATCAATCTACAATTTACCATGGTGCAAATTATTACATCGTATTGCATAAGATTTCTTGTGTGTACATCTAATGCAATACTCTTGATGTACTTCCTTCGAGATCCAATGATGCATCAAGGATTCTTGGTCAACCTTTAAAGATAGATGTCGACAAATATTTACAAACAAGAATAGAAATAAAAATAAACAATGAGTATTAGAAATGCTGTGTAAATTTATCAGTCTTCAGTTTTTTCAACGCAAGTTAGATGTATAGAATTGCGATTGTGAGATACATGGAAAGTTTACTGCAAGTTTCACTTGCGTTTTTATGCAAACTGCGTTTTTTTGGGAGGGGTCTCCGACAGATACCAACAGATACGCAGCCGATAACTTACGTCGATTCTTGTTCTCAAATGTGAGCATAGGATGGGATACTCGGTTGACCAATTCTTCCGAGGTACCTTTTGTCTGCTGCAAAAGGATTTACAACCGGTTTCACGCGACGAACGCGTTGTAGTCATTGGGGACCGAGAGATATACACGCTGCATCTTCTTCTTCGGCGAGACAGAGGCAGGGCTAGCCTACTTTCTCTACAAAGAGAATTTTTAAACGTTGTGTGAAGAGGGCTCCCTCTTTTCGCGTTCTCATCTTCCTCGTGTCGCCGTCATATCCCTCTCTCTCTCTCTCTCTCTCTTTTTATGCCCTCTCTCTTTTCTCGGTACCCTTAGGCGACTCACTCTCTCCTTTTCCCGGGTCTCCTTTCCGCGATTCACCCGACAACCGACAACCTCAGTCGACAACTCCTCTGACTCGTAGCCCTCTCGGAGTCTATATAAGCAGAGCCTTCACACAAGACTGAACATTTTTTGTGTTAGTACCGGCGAGTCGTGGCGCTCGTCTGTCAAAGAGGCTACGGGCCGACAAGTGCCAGTATGGTGTGCGCGACGTGTGATAGGAAAAGCCACTATTAATTTGCATACGACAAGGTTGGAGTAGACGCGATTTCCTTTAAAGTGTGGTGACGAAAAGTAGACGGAGCGCGTCAAGAGCAAGGAGATCTCGTAGTGTCGGATAATTTGTGTATAGTGCCGAGACTGCGGTTTATGCGCATGTGTCATGGTTAAATTCAAGGTAGGTCGCAGCGAGTCTGGATTGTCGTGCTTAGTTCGCTCTCAGAACGTTTGTCTTCTCAGAAATTAATAAAAATGTGACACAAATATAGTTTCATCAAAAAGCAAAACTTCCTGCTTTAAAGCTTGCACGTGTTTCAATTGCAAGTATTATGACTATAGTATGCCATTAAAATATATAATCTGTTTAGCGGAAGAATTGTAAGCCAAGTTTTAAAAATATGTGCAATAAATGCAAGGTTTATTAATTTGTCTTTATTATTTGTTTATTTATATCTTATTTAAATCGACTTTATTTAAAATGGTTTAAATAAACGTCATTTAAGAATTAATTGTTTTTACGATTTTAATGTATATTATTTTAAATATAAGCATACATATCTGAAAATACTTGTAGCAATATAATGTGCATTTTAAAATACTTATAGTGATACAACGTGCATTTTAAAATATCAATAAATAATATATTTACTCGAGAAAATAATTACTACATTGGTTTGCAATTTTAATTAACATAATTGCGTTCTTTCTTATTATGCATGATGCTTTTAACGCTTTGAAGTAATATTTGCATTTTCGCGTGATAATTTATATTTTACTATATAATAATTAAAATAAATATTATATTTATATATCCATTTTCTCATATGTAAAATTATTCATAAATATTGTTTTATATATTAATTACTTATTGAGTCATTATTACTTCGTGTACATTTTGTTTATAAATATCTCATGGTCAATGGTAATAAACTATTTTAGTTTTTGTTACTGTTTTAATGGATATTAATTACCTAGAACAAAATTTAAATAGAAAATAATACAAATTTTATCAATATTTTTTTTTTAATTTATGTAGAAAAATTCTCAACTTTATTATATCTTAGTTTATAATTATGTAACATTTTGTTGATTGAATCATCTATATGTATATATCTATGTAACTGACGAGACAGATTTCCGTGTTTTGATTGATCGGCTTTTCAAATACGTGTCGCATCTCAGTTTTATTTAGAAACGAAAAAATAAATAGAGCACTTTAGTGCGCAGAAATCTCTCCACGACTGAAATAACGTTACACCCTCGATGTGAATAAATTTCCGTATTAATAAGGGGAGGGGCGCATGTATTATGAAAGGAGCGCACGATAGAGGTCTTAAGCGTATGCATTATCGATAATTGCACTGCGACGATTCCCAACCAGAGATTAAGTAATTGCTGGTTTCTTATCGGTGTCTGATAACGACTAATCTGAGGTACCAATCAAATCAATTCTTTTAATTCACGCGGGCATTTGTTGAACAATTTAATCTTTTGACTAATCTTTAAGTCGTATAATAATTTTTGCATACATATATACATACACACACACACACATAATGTAGTAAATGGATAAATAAAATTTGTCAATAATGATTATTCAAGAAATATATAGATCATTACGTATTCCCGCATGCGTGGCAATGAAATATGCATGAAAACGAAAGTTCTTATAAGAAACACGTATTTCCATACGGGCGGTGAAAGATGCATTTGTATATAAAAGTATTATACAAATGTAAAACTGGTTATCTACTACGAGAAAAGAAACAACATAAATATGATTCTTTATAGATTGAAGAAATAGCACTTTTTACTTAATTATGTTTGCATAATCAATGCTTGTGACCATGAAAGGCAGATATTTTAATTACAATAGAGATTTAGATACGATCTAATCTCTCATAAATATTATTACTCTTTACGCTGCATATACAGCATATCATTGAATTACTCTCTACTAAGTGTTCAATAGCAACAATATAATGCATGGAAATGCAAGATATATATACATAATGTGTGTGATAAGTAAAATATTTTGATAGCTTTATAGCTACACACACACATTGTAAATTTGATGTTCTGTACAACTAAAAATTAAGAATTTTGTATTTAATAATTATATTAAAAATTAATTA
>NW_021852127.1:454161-467299 GCF_003651465.1 Formica exsecta
TATATACATATATTTATAGATTATATATGCACAGAATTATATAATAGAGATATAGGTTATTATTATATTGGTGATACAAATTTTATCGACAACTTGTGTATAATATACCAATTAATTCATGATAGTAAAGTTGAAATATGTGCTTATCAATTGCAAACATAAAAAATAAAGATATATGTGTATCTATGTATAATATGTTTCAGGTTTTTTTATTATTTCAATTACAAATTTTTTAATAATGTTCAGTTGACTTTTAAGGAACATAGTTCGCGGTAAATGATTGAATATCAGAATAAAAATGAGAGAATAAAAAGCATTTTTTAAAAAGTAATTATTTGAAATTACAATTATTGCTATATATTGTCGGGTTGCAAGCATTTCCCGTGGTCTTTGGAGAAAGTACGGTGACTATGTTAGCCTTGCATCTCGGCCATCGTGCCACTTAAGAGAAGAAGTTGCTGGTTTCTTGCCGGCAATGACAGATGATAAGCTTGTACGTTCTCATCGCTTCTTTTTATCGATCGGATATTTTTTAGAAAAAATATAAAATGTTATCTCAATTAATTGTTGTAATAGCGTTTTACATATAATTTATAACAATATTTCGCATTATATATATAAAGTGTTACAAAAGATAATTGCATAATTTTTAATTGTGTTGTCTATTATTTTATTGATTAAGTTTTTGTAAAAATAGTTTTAAAATTTATTACATGTGTGTATGTATATGTGATATAATATATTACTATACATATTTCCAATTTAATATTTATTGTCAGTATTATAGAAGTAATATACTCAAAAAGTAAATATCCTTCTAGCATAAATAATAGCTTCTTTTGCAAGAGATATTTATGATGCAATGAATATCGCATAAATTTTAAACATTCTATAGCTGTCTTTAGTTTTATATGTAATGGAAAGAATACTCACTTAGATCGTTCTAACAATTATGATCAATGAGGTAAATAGTTCTTGTTATAATAGTTTTTTAGAACGTACGTTATTATATATGTACTTTTTAAGATTACAGATGTATGTATATATGTATAGAATTTCTTTGGATTAAAAATTGTTAATTAATACTCATTTAAATGAGCAAAGTATTAGCATCTCAGAAAGGATATCATTTGTCTGTTTTTCGCAATTCGTCTTTATGCAATATACGCTATTCCGCTTACAATTATAACGTAATTATTCATTCGTGCACGCCTCTTTAATGCTCGGAATACGTAAATGTAGTTTTACATAATTTTCACATATGTTGCAGTGATCCCTTCTCTGACTTTAAGCGAATAATACAGAAATTCTCACGGCTTCTAATATAATTGTTACACAATAACAACTAGCATGGATGATTTCCGTATGTACTGCGAAGCTATTTTTAGCGATGTGTGTGATAAGTAAAATATTTTGATAGCTTTATAGCTACACACACACATTGTAAATTTGATGTTCTGTACAACTAAAAATTAAGAATTTTGTATTTAATAATTATATTAAAAATTAATTATGTTACACAATAACAACTAGCATGGATGATTTCCGTATGTACTGCGAAGCTATTTTTAGCGTCCAACAAACTAAGTAACGCGTATAGCTTGACTTTTCAGATGCTGGAATGGATGTGTGCAAAGCATAATTATTTACTTATTATTTTTGGTAATAATATTTTTATGATGAAATAGATAATAATCTTATAATATGTGTTGTGTGTGTGTTTATTATGCTTTGCATGCTCTCATGTTTTATCACGTTATTTAAGGGAGCGAAGATGCGAAAGTAAAAGTACATAAAAGCAAAAATAATTTTTATCTTAATATTGAACAAATATGTATCTAATTATAACAGATCCTTTTAAAGTGCAATGTGTTTACAGTATTAAATTTGTAATTACTATCTGACCAAATTACATATTTTCTATTTAAATATAATTTAAAGTCATAGAAACATATGTGAATCAAATTTATATGTAAAATCATATTACAAATCTTTATTACAAAATTGTAATGTGTTTGTTGCAGTTAAATTTTCCGAGATCTTAAGCGCGCAATATATTATTATCTTTACATAATTTGATATTATGCTGTAAGTTTCTTTTCACTATAATCATAAACGTCATGATTAATTTGGGAATAGAGAAACAAAATATTAATCGCAAAAGCCGCGAAGTCACTTTCTCCGATTTTAGTCAACTCGTTCTGTTTTAGATGCTATTCGCGCTGTTCTGCGTTCTATTGATTGGACAACATGTACAAGCGGTAGTCAACAAGGCGACCTCGCAAATACCATTAACCAAGGAAGAAGAGAAATCTACCAAGGCCAAAGCCGATGATAGAATAAGTAATACTTTCGATTCTCCGTCTGACGACTATGGGCCACCGTTAGGATCAAGTTTTAATGGGCCAGCGCCGATATACGGACCTCCGGAGTTAGTCGGCAACCTTGGATCAACGCCCATTTATTCACCACCACCGCCGGAATTGCCGCCACCTGTATTTGGACCGCCGGCCGTTTCATACGGGCCACCACGTATTATCAAGCCGCAATACGGTCCACCGAAACAAAGTTTCGGTTTGGCAATATCCTCCTTTGTTTCGAAGCCTACTTACGGCCCGCCAAAGCTCCATTACGGACCGCCGAAACAACATTTTACGCCGCCGTCGGCTTCGTTCTCGTCGTTTATATCACCGAAACCTCAATACGGTCTGCCATTGAAGTTCATTAGTACATCGAGCCAGCAATATATATCGCCGTTACCGGCGAATCAGCACGGGCCGTCCAAGCCCGGCCACGGACCACCTATTCCTATATCGCTTGAGACTTACGGTCCGCCGCCTCCAAAATTAGCTATTCAGTTTAATCCTCTGCCCAATGACGAGTACGGTCCACCGCCGCCGCCCGTATCCGCGCCGCAACCGCAATACGGTCCGCCGGCTGGTGATTTATACGGACCTCCACCACCAGCACCTCCGCCAGGAGTTCCAGCGCCACCCACACCACCTGACATAAAGTACGATGGATGGCAGCCTATTGCCGGAGTGGCCACCTCCCCTAATCAAAGTGGTCCACTGACAGATACATATGCTTCTCCCCTCGAAGCAAAGCATAATTACATCGAAAGTTCATCTTCTTCGGGATCGCAATTATCTCACGCTTCCCTGAGCGTTTCGACGAATTCAAATGTGCCTAGCGATTCTTACGGGATGCCGTTAAATAATCCGGAGGATCACGATTTGAAGACGTCTGTGCATGAATCCTCGGCTTCCTCGGAGAGCAATGGATTACCGCCGCCGCTGTTACCGCAACACGAACCCCTACACAATAATCAAGGCCCAGGCGCTACGACTAGTCAATCCGATCATCAGTTCGGTCGGCAACAATTGAATTTACAGCACGGAACGCCAAACATCGAACCTTTATCCATCATAAAAACAGTAGGCTTTGAACTATTACCCACAACGGGCGCTTTGAATGCGGATCTCTCAGGTTTATCGTTATCAGGTGGTACTACTTCCGACGTCTCGTCGTTCAATCATATCTCGAATTCGATTAATGCCGATTCCGCGTCGCTTCACGCGGAGTTGACGTCAAACGATGACGGATCTCACACTGCTGCTTTAAGCAATGGCGGAGATTCTCACGGATTTCAGAATATAGAGAACGATCTGTCCTTGCAGCAGCTACCGCAACAGACGCCATCGAATGATTACGGCCCGCCTTTAACAACCGCGACTTTTGGAAAATCCGCTGACTTTATATCAGGGACATCCTTGCTTTCTCCTCCGCCTTTAGATTCTTACGGCGCACCACCTCTGTCTTCTTACTCATTTACTGGACCTTACCCAGCAGCGCAAGGAGGACGAGGTGGACAACTGTTTTCGTCATTCGGAATATTCGGAAGCTCTTTTAACAAACAAAATCTGCACCATCATAGACTTCATGGTCCATTTAGGCCACCACCCATTCTCCCCGGTTCTTTGATACCACCGCGAAACCGGGAACCGATCAAATTCAGAGAACCGATACCAACAGGGCTTTTATCAAATATTAATCGATACTTACCGCCGCCTACAAAACAGCAGTTGCCGAACGTCCACGCGCCGGTATCTTTTCGCCATACACAGGGCTCGAACAATTTATTCTCTGGCTCTTTCGCATCATCTGGCTCGTTTAACGTACATAATTTAAATTCTCCGATTGCCGCACCGCATGTTCAATACGGAACGCCGTTATCGTTCACTGATTTCAACACACCAGCGCCTCATTTAACTTATGGAGCGCCTAACTTTGGCCCACCGACCTCTTTCATTTCAACGTCTTCCGGATTTGGCAGCAATCTCTACAGCGGAATTAATAACGTGCTGACAACGACATATGGCACGCCTATGGTAAACGCACCGTTATCAATCGGTGGCGGTCACGATTGTAATTCCTTGCAGCCGCTTTTGCCTGTGAACGGAGCGTTACATTTAAACAAAGGATTGTCCGTGAGCGGAGAGTTACCTTTAAGCAGTAGTTTAACTTCAAACGGAGAATCGCATTTTAACGGAGATCTGCACTTGAGTGGAGGCTTATCTTTAGGCAGTAAAGTGCCCTCGGGCGAGAGGCCAGCATCGTTGGATGCTGGATTACCTGCGCATGGAGGCGTGCATTCTGGCGGCAACTTGCAACTCGGTTCTGAAAATGTGGGGATTTCTGGGGGAAACGTAGAAACCCCCGGTCCAGTTTTTACCAATTCTCTGTCTACGAGCTTTGCGAACTCCGCGGGAAGCGATTTATCTGACAATAATCATCAAAATCCCATTTTTACGGGCAATTTATTGCCGCTTATTAAGCCGCTTGATAATTTCCTGGGAGGTCCGCCGGTAAATACACTAGATTTACAACATAATGAACAACAGAAAACAAATCTCAAGGATAGTTACGGCAATCCCGTAGGATTAACTTTCGATTCGTCCAACGAAGCGAGTGACACCAGAACTGTTCACGCATCTACTACGGATGTTTCGAACGAGCTCCCTGCGCATCCGTCTAGTCAGTCTCATAGCTATTCCGCGGCAACGTTTGAACATGGCTCGGGAATATCGGCTGCAGCGCTGACAGCAAGCTTGACTGCGCAGACCTTCGGCCAGCAAAAGAATCTCGAATTAAACGAGGTGGATGCTAGTCAATTTTTGAAATCGAGCGAGGGTAGCGAGGCATTGTCTCTGGCGCAGCGGCTGACCGCTGACAATGCCGACGGTTTTGAGATTCACGGTTCCAAGGGCACGTACAGATTGCAGATACAACCAGCAGACGGAGGCTTGGGCACCGAGAACTCGGATGGCAGCATCAGACACGATCAGGTATTATCTAATGGCCTACTTCAAGATATATTGGCCGCTATAGAACAACCGGAAAATGGTGCTATACAACTACAAGGTTCGCCACAAGTTCAGCAATTGGAAAAAGTTTTCGGTCCTGATCTGCCGCAAGAAACTGGTATCATTAATGGCCATTTTATTACCGTAGATAGTCAAGGACAAAACAACAGATTACAAAATCAAGTCGAGAAAGTTAGCGAGAAAAGAGAAGACGTTAAATACTCAAAAAATCAGCCATCAATCGCTTTATTCTATGATACTAAATATGGAGAAACGAAAAAGGAAATCAGATCTGTGTCAAAAAGCGAGATGCAGACCGCGAAGGCGAATGAACAAAATAACAGTCAAACAAAATCCTCTTTAATCTCTAAATCGTAATAAGTGCCAATGTAAAAATATCTAATAATATTTTTAATAATAGTCTTGATCGCTCTGATTCATCTCGCAAAGACTTTTCGATTTCCGACAAGAAAAGATATTGCTGTTAACGTGATGCCATTTATTTTCTTTGCTTGCGGTTGATCAATAAAATATTTCGGTGAGAGTTTTTAAATCTACGATGTTCACAATAGCAAGATATTTAAAGCGTTACATATTTTTCAGTAATATTTCTGGTGAACGTATAGCCGCGGGTATGACCGATTATATTTCAACATATTAAAAAATTTATCTTCAAATAGATTGCAATAAAATTGTTTTGCAATGTGACAAAACATTGCAAAACAGTGCAAGTTGAACAGTGCAAGCACTGCAAACAGTGCTGGTTGAAACTTTCTAACAATTTGTTTTGTTACTTTATTTTTAAAAATTGTTCAAACGAAGATCTAAGATTATGCAATTTCTTGGTACGCTTAAAAAATGTTAAAAAAAGCTTGATCAGCTGAAAACTAGAATTAGAAGGCATAAACCGCGCAATGAAAGTTTATGTAATCTTTTTTTTTTCTTATATTCTCGCAAGCAAGCGAAAGTAATAATTACTTGTTGGCTAACGTATAGATAACAAGTTATTAAACGAATCATCTGCTTGCTCAAGAATTTTTCATCTTTTACCAGAATTACGAGAGTGATTATAGAAAGAGACGCGAGTATCGGCACATTTTTATCACGTAAGAAGATTTTGCATTCTTAAATAATGATCCTGTTATTAGGTCGAATGTTTACTGAGATCCGACTAAACATTCAGAACGCTTCAATTTTTCCATGTCCTCGCGTCAGCGGCTTATCTTATCTTCGTCCATGGAAACTCGGCTCGATGATCCTTTCGAAAACGAAGTATAAGGAAATTATTCAATATCAAGATTTTTGACGGGATAGTCGATGCCACCACTTTCAGTTTAATTCTACGAAAGTGGCAAGTTAGCATTCGCTGCTCTTGTCACGATATATAAAACGTTAGGCACGGTACGAGGCATTACGCGCGTTTATTAATACTCATGTAGGTCAATAGGTTACGGCACCACTCTCATGCGGAATACATGTAGCTGGCGATATGGCATATCCGCGTAAAATCGCTTGGTCGTTTTCCGGTCGGTAGAACGTGATCGACAGCCACGTTATCTTTCGCGGTTTCAACCTTTGCTGAGGTGAAAGTTCAAAACCTCATTTAATGATCCGGTGAAACAGTACTGAGCTTCTATGAGAATTTCTTTCCAAGTGAAACGCATTGCTCGTTTCTGCGGATGTCCAAGCGCGTTTACGTTCGGTTTTGCATGCCTTTATCACAATAACCATATGGATGCGGATACGTTTAGTCTATTATTACGTGTGTGCGAAAAAAATAGAACAAAAATGCGTGGCCGTACGCATGCTTGGGCTTGTATGTACATCGGCGGAAATGCGGAACAACCACGGAAATGTCGATATTATCAAGCACGAGAAACCGTAAGCAACGAACGTTATTCCCTTCCGCCGCGCATATTAACGATCTTTATGCGACTTACGATTCGCAGTTTTGCGCGTAAGTTGAAAATGAGTATCCGTATCGTGAAAGTGCGCGGCGCCGTTAAAATCCCGAGTAATCTCAAAGCTCTTGCATTTTTATGATTTTCCCTGGCAAACGGTTATGCATAACTTGGTGTATTGCAGATACGTAAAATAAGTAGAGCGTATACGTTTAAGGGAGAGACGCTCATTGTTACGAAGTACGCAGTAACGATACTGCCAAGCCATAAAACGCATCCACTTGCTCCTAACCCATATCCACCTACTTTTTTAAGGATTTTAATTTATTATTTTATATACGCGAAGAGTTTTACGTGTGTGTGTGTATGGGCACTTAGCTTATATCCGACGAGCAATCGATGCTATCACTCGCCGGATATAACGATCTTACTAGCTTGTACATTTAATATATGCTCCGCATGTAAATATATGAATACTGTGTACATAGTGCTCAATTTTTATTTCCGCTCTCTCCTTGTTGCCTATATCCTTACATTAATTTATTATATTACAATTGGATATGAATATGATAATAAAAAACATTGTGCAAATGCAATATCTATGTCAATATGTGTTATTTTTTCTCTATGCATGTTTCTTTTTTTTTATATTATACGATCTATTTTTTATTTGCGGCGATGCATTATACCAAGTCGTAAATATTAACATTAGTAAGTATTAGTGTAAGATATTACACACAGAAACACGTTGTTTTCGAGTCCATTTGCAGAGATTGGCCCGCCGTAATGTGGATTACAAGTTTGAGCATCCGAAAGTGTTTGTCTCGAGAAAGTACTCGGCTAAATCGGCGGTCGCCTAAATACCGCGAATTCTGGCACGACGGAGAAACGCAAACGTATGAGAGAATTAGGTTTCCTCCACTAAGTAGAATTACGGTTATGTAAATGAAACACCATTGCCTCGTCTTTGGTTAGAACGGTTAGCGCCCAGTGCTAAAATCGTTATTCGCAGATTTTCTACGCGGATCCACACACCGTCAGTATTCATCGACTTCTTTCTCCACTCTCTGTCTCTGCATTGTTTCACATGTTTTCCTTCGTTTCCTTTCAACTACTTACTACTTCGCATTACTAGACAATATGATCATGAAACTTCCGGTGTAATCTGACGCTATGGGAATATTCACACGTTTTCTGCCGTAAAGACTAGCTTGCCCGCGTTAAATCAGTGAGTTGCACTGAATAAACTGATTCACGGTGATACCCTAGATATCATTCTTTTTTTAGTTGATTTTAAATGCATGATATCAATAAGTCTAGTTCAAAATATGTGACAAAACGAGTATTGCAGATCTTACTCAATTTTATCTCTCTCTTTTCTTTTTTTATATAAAAATTTTCATGTAAAAACTTTTTAGCTTGAATATTTATAAACTCTAAAACATTTATAATAAAAGATTTGCTTTCGAATAGTTTACTTTATTTTATTTACAATTATAGAATATTATATACACTTGTTACAGTTATCTGAATAAAATAATTGTATTTAACATTTATAAGAAGAGAAAAAGAGGGAAAACAAATTAAAAATTACGGGGAATATACTATATAAAAATTGTTTATGTCGCCGCATTTAAAAGAAGTAGTTTTGTGATCAAATATATTATAAGATTAAAAGAGATAATATCATGAATATAACAAGGCTATCTCGTTTCATGTTAAAAAGATTACACGTTAGGTATCGAGGAACGAATATATTTGAGCGGGTGATAATAATTTCCGAAACTCGTTAAAATTCATCAAACCTGCATGAGACATTACAACGTTTGCTATGGGGAAAATAGTTGATGTCTACAAAGACGAAGCGAATTTTATTAGCGCTCAGGCGATCCCCTCGAAGGCGCGTAACGACTTCCTTCTGGTGCAATTTTAATCGTACGTCGTACCGCGTGGAGTTGCCGGTCCTTCGAGACTAGCTTCGGTGACGAGGAGGGATTGAATGGGATCTCGAAGGAAGGTTTCAAGGGTTAGCCAGCGGGAACGTATGCATTTTTCGCGGAGCTCGGAAGTGCTTTATTTCCATACTGACGTCGTATCCGTACACACCGACAGTCATACTGATCTCAGGAGGCACGTTGTTGCCTCATGGGCGGTATATACAGAATATAAGGCGAGCCGACAACCGGAGTCTCCGATGTATCGTTGCTCGTATGCCCACCGTCACTCCATCGCCAAAGGCAAAATTGTCGTTCCTGTGAATAGCAAATAGTTGCTAAAAGTAAGACTGCCAAAAAACCAAACGAGATTATAGGAAACGATTGGATGATAACAATATTTAAATTATCCCGATACTATAAAAATTAGTTTGTTCTTGTCATTGACTTGATTTAATTAAAATATTATTTTTATGCGCGCGGGCAACGCTACTAATTCTCTTTTTATATTAAGCAAGAAAGCATAGTTGCTCGTTTATCTCTCGCAATTTGGTACATGTGATCACGGAAACAATACGTAACGTGTCATTATAACCGCTAAATTAGAGTCGTTCTCACATATTATGTTTTTTTCCTGTACTCGCATCGTAATAAAGTGGGTTTCTGGTACGCTTTTTTATTATCACGCGACTATAATTATCACGAGAAGTAGTGTGACTAATATTACCTTGTTATTATTTAGCTGACAAATATAAAGGCAATTTCTTTTAAATTTGATTAAAATTTATTTCTTTTTATGAGATGTTTAAAACTTATTTTAAAAAATTATTACAATTAACTTTTATAATAACATTCTTAAACAAAGGTTTTAAAAAATTTGAAATAAAGAAAATTATTTTATATTGACCAAACAATCTGTAGTTAAAAAAGACATGGCAATTTTAAAATATCTTGCATATTATTTTTTAAAATTGTTAATATACTTTCTCAACCTATTTTAGAAATATTTGTTCATACATATGTTTTTATATATATTTTTTATTTGTTGATACTGAAAGCTGTAAATTTTAATATTTACTAGGGAAAATGTAGCAATCGCTAGATATAAAAATATTAGATGAAACGCGATTTTATTTATATTGCATGTGCTATTTTATAATCTATCTTATGAAAAAGAGCATTTCAAATTTATAGTGAGAAGAGAAAGGTGATGGGCAATATATATCCAAAAGATCTCGATGATTTCTTGCAAGTAATTTGACTTTCCCGGAAGTCATATGATAAAAAAAGAAAATTATAATAAGACATTTAAAATAAAGAAGTATTCGAGATCCTCTTTTGTAAATGAAAAAGGAGATGATTTCAATATTAATAATAGTCTCATATTAAATCTTAATTAATATTACCATTATTAATATTAATGTGTTGCTAGTGAAAGTCTTCATGTGATGTGCAGAATTCAGATTGAACAAAAACGAGATATTAACTTTTGTCTGTAGACTTTTCTAAGCTAATTATTATTATTTGTAGATTAGAAATTATAATGTTAGTGTATGCACATTATTTATATTGAGAAACAAAATAGAAACTTTTCTTTATAATGAAAAAGAGCAAGTAAAATTACGTAAAATTTACGTAAAATTTTTCTAAATTATTATGTTAGAGATGCAAAAAAAAAATAAAATTCTCTATTATTTTGCATATATTATATTTATATATAAAACATTTCTACAGTTGTCTAAATTTTTAATTAAGTATTTCTCTATACATATATATTAACATATCTTTTGCAATCATAAATATATGATCACGCTTGTAATCGCAAAAGATAGATATTTATAGATATGACAAGTGACGTTGCTCTGTCTTATAGAATATGCACAATGCCTAATTAGGTTAGCTAGATTAATAACATGCAGTTTCGCACATATAATTAATTTATTGAAGCATTAACCTTCGTGCGTGAGAGCGAAGAAAGAATAACATGTGATTACGTAGTCCGTATGGTATTAAAAGGTAACGATATACGCCTACGCAGTCTATATGTAAATACGTAAATCCAAGTCTCTTCATAAACGGGCATATGCAATCGGTATCTCACAAAACATTAACTTAACATATGATTATTGCAATTTGCATATAATGCAAATTAATATTTAAAATTAACTGTAAAATTTTTTACTAATCAAAATATGTGCGTGTAAATTCAAATAAAATTCAAATAAATTATTAATTTAAATAAATAGTACAAAAATTGAAAAATTATTTTATGTTATAAAATCAGAAAGAATTAGACGAAAAAAGATCTTCAATTTAATATCTTAATACGTTTTTTTCTTTTTTATCAAAAAGATTTGCCTTTAAAAAAATAAATAGAAAGAAATCTGTATCTGAAAGCTGACCCTATAAAGTTTCAAACAAAACTGTAATGTTAATAAGATACTTGTTCACGCTACAGTTAAGAAACGGAATTATTATTAATAAAGAATGTAAAAATGTAAAATAAGCAATAACAGACGGACAGAGAGCAAAGAAAGAAATGAGAAAAGAAAAGAGTAAAAAAAAAAAAAGATATGTTCGTAATCGAAATAAAGAAAGAGCAAAAAGGAGTCGCTGAAGGTAGGGACCGGAAAGAAGTCTACGAGAAATTCCATAAAAATAGGTGAAATATGCATACTACCGCGGAACGTGAAGAAGCGCGCGACGCGACGTCGTCGAGCATCTCCGGGGAAACCGGAATCTCGGCGTGGAAAGAAGGAATAGCGAGGAAACCCACGCCGGAGGAAGAAAACGTGGCGGTCCGGAGTGAAGAAGGAGAAACAAAAGAATGAATGCAGGGTAGGTGGGTATTTCGAGGGGAAGTGGCGTAGGACAGATAAAGGAAAGGAAGGTTAGAGAGCGAACATTTGGAACGTCTTCCCGAACGAAATCTAATTTCGGTCCCACGGCGAAACTAAGCCATTTTCTTCGCAATATGCACGCTCGCGGGCGTGCACAAGTGTTACAGCAGCGTTTTCCGGCCTCTTACCTTTGACACTCGGCGATTTCTTACGGAGGAATCCTTTAACATTCTCTATGAGAAAGAGAGAGAGAGAGAGAGAATCGTAGCTTTTGTCCGGTACAAACGTGTATTCGAAATGGCTGATAAAATTTCTATCGTCGTAACCCCTACTGCAAAAAAGCGGGACTCCTCGTAATTTTGCTATGGCCGTGTTAGCTTTAGCAGCTGGAAAACGATCTTTCATTTGGCTATGCTGAGTCGTTTATTCTCGTCGTTGGTGTTGAGAGCACGTATATACACATGTGTCACACACGTTCCTTCGCAAGCTTTATGCCGCGGTAGCATATAACGCGCGTTAAGGGTTATTCATTATTTCCAACGCTTTGTTATTTTGACATCTCTATTCGTTAGAAGGTAACTAATTGCCGCTTTTTTGTACAATTGAAACATAGCAGTCGCTAACATCCATTTTAACAGACATAAAAGAGTGAGAAAGAGAGAGAGAAAGAGGAAGCTGTTTAGAATATACTTTTTACATTAAATAAATATTGATAGAAAACTTAGTCGTAAATAATATTGGAAATGTAAAAAAATTGCCAAAAGGTAAAACATGTAATCAAACTTTTGCTGAGAAAAAAGCAATTAAAGTTTGATCAAAGCATATATTTCCGGTTTGTTATGTGATTTATAATTTAATGCAAAGGCGGTTTCGATCGGCAGTTTCGACAGACATATTATGTGAATTTCTTTTGTTGACTGTTCACAGGATAGACAGCCCCCGGAGGGCGTCGCTGTGTGTGTGATCGTTTTACACTTCGCATGATGTTGATCCCCTTTATAATTCGTGCCAAGGGCGGGATGATGATGCGAAACACCAACCGGGCTCGCGACGATTTCGAGTGGCAGGAAAGCTTTGTGTGGAGTCGGCGAAAGGGA
>NW_021852127.1:467444-484473 GCF_003651465.1 Formica exsecta
GGGAAAGAGGAAGCATCACGTACTAATGGCTGATTTCGTCACGTGCAATTAAAAGAGAATCATTCCGCTCGAATTGCTTGTTCGTTTGCGTTGTTTTCTAACAGCGCGAGTCGAATTATCTCTTAATCATTCGCACTCATTAATCAATACATTACACACTGACGCCTTTGCTAAATGAAAAAATTAGCGTTTATTAAGTAACATGCTTTTATTGTATAAAGGAAAGTATTGCTTTATATGTAATTAATGCATTTTGCATTAATTTAATTATTAAAGATTTTATATCAGAGGTGTAGAATACAAATATGATACTTATATGTAATATTATAATTTTTAATATATACATATATATATTAAAAATATATTTTTAAAAATGTATCATAAAAAAGTGTAAAATTTTAATTATTTATCTACATTTTTATTAAAATAAAACTCAAAATATCCAATAAAAATTTAAAAAGCTCTCAAATAATTTCTTTTTTGCTGCGCTGTAACTATTGAGAAAGTAGATTTGGCTGGTTTATTGCACTAAATCCATCAATCGAAAATTTTTCAGAAGAACATAAAATACAGTAACTAAAAACACTCTCGGTATATTCCACGTTTCTTTAGTTCCTATCAACTTCTCAAGGTTCTTCAAAGACTCTCTAAGCCGTTCACGTAGTTGAGCCGCGGAGGACTATCGAGAACGGTGCTAGCGAACGAATGAACGAACGATATGGTAGAAGTAACGGTTGTGAGATTGTGGCTAGAAGGTACGGCGTTAGTTCCTGCGTTCCTGCCCTAATAATTAAGCCGGCGTCGGTTTTTGATGGCCACTAAAAATGTCGCGGAGGGTCGAATGGCTAAGGAGTTTCGGCAGAACCGTCGTGCTGCCGGCGGTAAAGAGCTCGAGAGGAAGGTGACTGCCGGGATCGAAAGGGAGAGAGTGGGAGGTGGCCCTTATGCTCTGATATTAGCAATACCCCGTCTCGTAAAGTCGACTGTGCGGCAATTCGAGTCACTTTGCGAACCCTTTATATACTGCTGCTCTCCGCCTCCTCACCTCTCTCTCTCTCTCTCTCTCTGTTTCTCATCCGACGCTTTTACCCTTCGGCCAAACCGGAGAGAACATAACACGTAGAGGCGAGAGAAGGAACGCACGAAGAAGCGACAAGGAAGGACCCGCTGAAATACTAGCGGAGGCAGTGATTTTAATGCGGGTGGTTCTTAAATTTTACGTCACTCCTCGCCCTCGCCGCGTGCACTAACACCATCACCGCTTCATTCTGAACGCGGGATTAAACTGTAGCAAGGTAAACCTGCACCGCGAACGTTTCTCCACGTTAATTCGGTTATGCGGGTTAGCGAATCGAGGTCCTTCTCATCGCTACATGGTGTGAAATTAAAGATTAAATTTTGAAAAAAATTTTCGTAAGAAATTATTTAACATATGCTTCAGCAATCTACAGTAGCACTGTAGAAAAATTAATAAATAAAACATTTTATGGAATAATTTATATTATATATTCCTTATTCATATATATTAATTAAATAAATAAAATTGATTAATTATCTATTATTTTCAATCACTCATTGAGCTATCTTATTATTTCATATTTTATATTACTTAAATTTTTACGATTGATTACGAAGTTTAAATTACATACAATTAAAATTAAAGCCATTAATTATTTTAAATATATGTTGTATGTTACACACTAGTTTCTTTATTCGCGGCAATACTTTTATGTTTACTCGTCAAAGAGTTGCATTATAAAATTTTGCAGTTTTTAATCTAAATAAAACAAATTATATAAATATATATATTATATACATAAATAAAGTTTTAAAGTGAAATAGTTGACAACTATGCATTACACTAAAATTCTAATTTTGTGACATTATCACATATATCTGACATAAAAGCATTTAATTGTTTCGGTTGTTTTAATAAGAATTTAATCAAAGGATTGGTTTATTTCATTGAAAATTGAAATCATGTAAATATACATATAATGAAAATACCACAATTACAAATTAATAATGCAGCACATTTATTTGCATAAGAATACTAAACTGTTTATGGCAGACATATGTTTATACAATATTCAATTATTTGCGTACATTTCTATTTTCTCGTACAAATAGCAATTGTGTTAATAAAATGAATATTATCTGTTTTATTATTTTAAGCGCTATACAAATGTCAGATTTTTCGGTCGATGAGTATAATCGCATTTTCTGTAAAAACAGCACTCAATTTGTTATTATTTTCAATTAAAATTAACCTTTGCAATGTTTCCAGATAATTAAACGAATAACGAGCAAAGAGAGATCGCAGATATACATAAAATTCCCCGCTATACCGCGCTTGCCTGATTTAATAAGTTCATTACCTAATGAACAGATGTACGGGACCATCTCGCTCAATCGCATCGTTCGTTTTTCGATAATCAATATTTTTAATTATCATATTTTTACGAATTCGATTATAATTAGCTTTTAATTGAATTGTGTCTGTGTGAAAATTGGCGTTCCGTTTCAGTCACATTTTGATGAAATTTCGTCATTCTATAATTTGTAAGTTTATTTATCTAATAATTATTTATCTAATGAGATAATTGTACAAATTAATTTATATTGCATTATTTAGATTATTCTGTATTTTTTTTATGTTCTTATAATATATTAGATTCTCGTTATATTGCTTAACGGTTTTAGTAACAATATTCGAAAAAAACATTTGCAATTATAAAATAAAAGAATAATTAGTGTAATTAAAAAATGCCTGGTAAGATGACAAAATATACAGAATGATTGTGAACACATTTTAAGCCTTTAATCTTTTAAGACAAAGGTGACGAAAAATGTTGGCTGTAGCTGCGGCTTTAACTTTATTCCCTTTAACTTTATTCTTTTTGTTCGCTGTTTCCCCTTATTCGCCATCATCGTGAATTAGTGGAAGGAGATAACAAAGAAAGAATTAAGATTCGTACACCGACGAAAGAGCGCACACTCACGCGAGTTAATGTATGCACCATGGAAACTTTTTTTTAAATCGCTGGCTTAGTCCCTTTTTCGCTAATGGTTGCTAAAACTCCTTGAAAATTTTTTACTACTGCTCAGATTTCTCACTCAGACAGATAACAGGAGATGAACATTGAACTATCGACATTAGTCTAAATTTTTTTTAAATTTTTTTGCGAGTATTGCATACTATAGTTTATCGCTAATTGTTTATTTTTAAACACGAATCAGAGCGGGCTTAGCTTTTGTGACTCTTTAAAAATTATTATTATACAGATAAAATATATATATTTACTTTAGACAAGTATATAGAAAATCGTATAACGCTATAAAGTGAGAAATATCCCCGCACAAAATAAACAAATGAGCAAGTCCCGTGAACAATGTAGCTTTTTGGAAACGAAATAAAACAGTATGAAAGATAAAAGAGAAGCTGGCGCGGCGAAACTGTACGAGCAATCTCGATTCAAGCATCGGCCGCTCGCACGCTGAGTTATACCACTAGCCATTCAATTACTCACACGACACATCCCGGGCGTGTTCGATTGCTTCGCTTTTGTATGCACTCGCGATTTCCGCTTGCACGCCGCTTCAGCACGGACCGACTAACTCTACCCCCGGGGAAACGTTAATTAACCCGCGCTAGCGGGCTTCAAATAAATTTCGGTTAGAACGTGAGAAGCAACAAATCTGAGTCAGGTGGTGTCAACTACGGCGAATGCGAGCCACCTCTTACTTGAGTTACTTCAGCGCGGGGGTTTTGCGGCTAGTACGGTATTATGGCGAGACACTGAGAGCGAAAGAGAGCGAGGGACCGAGAGAACGACGGAGATAAGGATCACGCGATAGAGAATAAGGGACTTGACGAAGAAGAGAGAATATAAGCGGATGGTAGACGCGGACGGAAGGAGAAGAAACAGAGATAGAAAGGAGAATGAGGGATCCGAAGGGAAAGCTACCAACAGCGTCACTGAGTCTCCCGCGCGTCCTAATTAGAGAAATTTAAATTCATAGCCACCCCACGGTCTTGAACTTACTCTCCTCTACCCGCCTGTTCTTTCACCCCGCGCATCTTCCACTCAAATCCCTTCTTTCTCCTCTTGCCACGCTTTCGCCAATACGTCCGAGAGCGCGGTGCGCATTCCTTAACTTAAGCAATTACGAATCGTCCCCTCCGGTGACTCGGCCGACTTATACCAAAAGATAATGTCATTTTCCATCAGCGTTCTTTACCAGACGAACGATCCCCCTATAACGCGGCCTGACGCCGCGTTGACGATCCAATAGCGCTTGTCTCTGAAAACTTGGAGACATCTGTACCACTTAACGGTCTATTTAGAACCTTTCTTTAAAAGTTTTTTCGTGGTTTGAAAGTTTTAAAATACGTTAAAAGTAAATGATCAAAATTATTCGCCGATCGTGTTATTGTTTTTTAAAAAACGTTTCCTACAAAATTCTCTTTCAAAGATAGATAATTCTCGTATTAAAGAAAACTAGATATTTATACAGATCTGAAGTAAAGAATAGATTTTGTTTTAATATTTGTTAACATCGTGAGATTTATGAGGCTAATGATAATTTAAGGTAATTTGAACTTTAACATCTTAAACTTTTGGATTATACATGTTGCTTTGCATGTCTACATTTAGGAAATGTCACGTTTATCGTGTCAGTGGACGGTAGAGACAATGGAGCGCGCAACTAAATATACGTAAATTACCTTCCCTTTACACAGATGAACGCGCGCATTAGTTGACGAATCCCTCGTATCTTTAGTCAATCTACCGGGGATGAATTAACGACGAGAGGTGGGAACTAGGGGAGAATGAACCGTAGTAGTTCAGACCGGAAATTCGTAGGGTAGGCCCTTGGGTGATCTCGAGAGTGGTCACTAATACTCCCTAAGAACGCTCGGCAGCAGTCGTGGAACGCTAGTTTCCCATCAGCTCGTACTGCGTATCTAATATCAAATGCATTCCTTCTTGATTAGGCTCCGTTGCAACAGGCGATTTACTCGTATTTGCAAATTCGACTAATTCTATCGATTGATTGAGAAATGCATATCGTTTTTAACGTATATGGATGAGGGGCCATAATAAATTCTCTTTAAAGCAAATGAGTTTGTGTACGTTATAACGAATCAATCGATCATTAATAACTCATGATAATGATGACAATAATTGAAATATAATTACAACAAATAGTAACCAATAACTGTTATCTACGTAAACACTTCAAATAATGCAATATGCAATATAATTTCGCAAATGCACGCTTTAGTGCACACGTAATTATTTCATTTATGCAACAATTAGAATTTATCTCATTCGAAGCGCAAGGTATAAAATTTATGTAGTTGATGACAGCAAATGGATTTTCGCTGCTCGACATTCGCAGCCTGAGTGTGTCTGCCTCTAACGTTGAAATCTTTCAATTTAGTATTCTCTTTTACAGTGGTAGACCGTGTCTCTCGTGAAAAGTTTGCCTCTATCCGCGGATATATTTCTGCTCGGGCGTAATTTTTTGCGACCGTGCAAGCTAAAAGCTGTTATAAATCATAGGGTAGCTGGACAGTCATTTATAAGGGAGCCTTTCAAACTCTCGGAGCTGTCTTGAACCATAAAAAGCAACATAGAGAGATTTCAAAGAACGAAATAACGATAAAACATTAAAACATTCGAAAATTAGTGATACTTAATACACACATGTTCAAAATATATGTGTAAATATCAAATAAATTCAAAATCTCAAAATTATTCAGTTTAGCAGAAAAGATGCTATAATATAAGAGAAAAGGAAAAACTAGTACAAGCGCGCGCGAGCCAAAATAAAAGTTCTGTTCTTTACTACTATAAGACTTCATGCTTCTTTGCTTTTAACTTTTCACAGAATTCTGCGCAAGCGAGCTGTTTACACGCGTTGATTACGAATTCATCAAGTTACAAGTGACGAATCGTTTGGATGCTTTTGCCTTTCTCCGTTTCTAAACAATCCAAAAATTGAATTAGCAACTTGGATGTTTTAGAAGAACTTTATCTCTTTTCTTATAGTCAAATTTGTATTTCTATTTTCTTGTCGAATTTTTATTACAAAAAATTTGTATCTTACTTTAATATTAGATATGTTACACTTATATATATATATTCCTTCTACAATTATCAATGCCGATTATATATGCCGCGCATAAAATGTTCTCTTTGTTTCATTTAATAAAAAATTAATACATATTGTGCACATGATATATTAAGTACACTGCACAGACTGATGAATAATATGTTCTATTACCGTTGTGTTGTGAAACAGAGTACCGTCAAGAATCGTCCGTCGTGAGACGAATGCGCAGCCGCGCGCAGCATGGTGCACGATAAAATGTGAGACAACAACCATTTGGTCGGTCTTTCTCCTGCCTCTCTCTTTCGCGCTTCAGATAAATCTGTGCTTCTTTGCGGATACGGTACTCGGAGCACCGTCGCCGCAATCGTTCCGTTTCTGCTCGCAAAGATGCCACCAAGGGCGCGCAGATGATAAGTACTATACACGCGAAAGACACTCGAATAGGGCTTCGGGAAGTACGTTGCACTTCCGGCAAACTGCGACTACCGCAAGTAACGCTGGTGGTTGGTTTAGGGCGCTCAGGCCCAAAGTTTCAAGGGAGCTAGGCAACGTCGTTGGCACCGGTTAATTTGCATCCCTTAATGAGTCGCTCACGTAACGCTCTTATCTTTACACCCTGCCTCTTCTGCCACTCCCTCCCGCCGCCCGCATTCTCGTCAGAGCGATCCTGTTCCCCTATCCCTCCTCCTCTTCTCCTACATCGTTTCTGCCACGAGGTATTTCCCTCTTCTAACAGAACCAGTTTCCCACTCCCCAAACCTGAACTTCTTCTCTGTTTTCTTGTCATTCGGCCTTGTTATTTCTAAGTTGAACCTCATCTCCCTTCTTGGCTCTTTTCCACTTCTTCGTCTGCGGTCTTTCTTATCCTTGCGGCGTGTCAACCTTCGAACTTCGAGGGTCGCCATGTTTTGTGGGGACGTACGCTACTAACTAGAAGACAATTTCAATTATTCGTGCAAAAAATATGGTTGAAAATAAAAATAAAATTTTATAGTGGGTATTTATCTAATGTAATATTGTTTTATGTAGAAATTTCTAAAAAAGTCTTTAATGTTTCAAAAAATTTCCTGTTTTGTATTATTTTAATTTTTTTTAATGTATAAAAAGAAACTAGATATTGATTGCATGGATAATAACGTTAACACTATATTTTCATTTAATTTTTACGTGTTTTAAGATTTCTTAAATAATTTAATATACATATGCCATTTATATCTTTTAAGAAAGTGAATGTTTTGGAATATTTGATTTATAGATGATACATTCGTGTGCAATTTAAACAAAATTAAATTTTCGATAAACATATATTTTTTCAATTCTTTTTTTAATATTATCTCGCGTTTTTTTGCGATATCAAGAATGCTGCAATTGCAGACTCCGAAAATATGTCACCTCGATGTGGCTCTCTTGCTGCACGAAGCACCCCGTCGCTTATGTCGCCTTTCCACCCTTTCCGCTCCACTCCTGCTCCGTTATTCTTGGTCGGGTGGCTCGGAAAACGCGACGCGACGCATCTGTTGCCAAATTATTTTGCCCACGGGTCCGTGAAAAATTTCCCCCGGTGCCATTATTGTTCCGTTGCGCGTGAGAAGCTAGTTATTTGCTCATTTCATTGTTTCTCCTCGCGGCCGGTCCGGAAAATACGCTGCTACTTAGTTTCTGCGAGGTCACGGCATGGATAATAACGATAGATAAAATTTTAATGTTCAACAAAAAATTTATGTAAAAACATTTCTTGTTAAGTATTTTATAGATATAACACTCAATATTCCCAATTCCTGTCTTTTATAAATACATTTCTCAGGATTATTATAATATTAATTCTGAATAAAAAGGTATTTTTCAATAATATTACTATGATTGTGTGTATCACAAACTGAAGTTATTGAGTGACTATAAATTATTTAATAAGAAATTGTTTTAAAATAATCTCTAAATTGTTGAAACAATATGTATTTCTTTTGCTGTCTATCTCGACTAATGAAGAAGATAAACTTTTTACTTAATATTTAGTTTTTATTTTATTAGAATATATATACTAATTTGATATATGTAATATGTCAGTTTTATCATAAAGATAATTATTATTTGAATAAAATGTAAAATAATTATTCTTTTTGTTATACAGTAAGCCGTAATTATTGAATCAATTTTCGTTTGCCAGAAAATACATTATTAAATTGAAAGCTTTATATAATGTACAACATTTTATACAAATATGTATATAAAATTATTATTGATATTAATTTTTTAATTAATTGCATTGCGCAAAATTTATATTATTTTAGAAAGAGAGAATTGGCAATTTAACTTATTAAAAATCAACATTTAATATTGAATTAAATTAATATCAAATTAAGTATTATTAAAAAAAAATATTTTATTTATTGTTTATTTATTTTAGTTTATTGATTTGCGTAAATTAAATAATCTCAGAAATCAATTAATATCAAATGAGAGTCATGTTTTACAAATGAAATATTGACAAGATGATAAAGTATCATTATTGCTGCTTTGAATATTAATCAATTACATTATAGAAACTTATGATAAATTATTTCGTAATATATAAAATTTATTTATGGTGTCTGTAGTAGAATAAAATCTAAAATAAATATAATAAAATTAAAACTAAGAATGATGGCAGATGATTCTGTTGATAAATTGCTTGATATAACATTGTAAAAGCATATACATAAAACCAACCATACTTCATTTAAAACAGCATATAGAGCAAATAATTAAGTGGTTATTTAATATTTTGATAAATTGCAATAATGATAATAGAACTGCATATACAATGCCTTGCTTTCTGTGAATGTGTTGCACAGAATAAGTAATAAAGGATGAACATAATCGTGAATCAAAAGAATAAATGGAAAAGACAGAATAATTACCCTATTGTTAGCATCCAGAGAAATTACTTCCGGTAATGCAAAAAAAAAATAAGTAAAGAATGAGAACCGCAACAATCGATCGCAATAAATAATTCCTCTTTGAAATTCTGGAGATGATTAGTAAAAATGGTGCGGAAATTTGCTAGATACCGAGGAAGACAAAACGCGAAATTAATAATTTATAAACTGATTTTGAAAGTTGGATATAAATATCAACGAGAGTTGCTGCACAATGAAATGTTTTTAATATTTAACTTAAGCCATAAGAAATTTATTGCGATATAAGAAATGCTGATGCAGATATTTAGCATATACCTCGCCGAGAATATGCGAGCGTGTATCGTTTTTACGGAGTAATTCCCTTTGCGAGAGATAACACAAATAAATAATTATTTGTGTAATTACATTTACTTGCGTAACGGTATATTTACGTAACAAATAAATGAACACGACCGTAATCTTCAATATGTGTAATATTTTTGCCGTTCGTCCCAATGTATTTCGATCGTTATAATTAATTGTTATTACATTAGCATAATCTGTATAACTAATAAGTTATCTAAATTATTTTGCTGATGAAGTAACTAACATCCTATATGTGCATATTATTATACGCACAGTTTTTCAGATATAGTAATACAACTTTTTTAAAACATCTTTATAGAATATGACGTTTACAACGTTTTTTTATATCATATGTATAGTGAAACCATACGTTACTAAAACGCCTTTTTTTCGAAATTGTGCCGACATGTGGAACACGTGCGATAAACGTCACGTCGTCACTTTATCAAGACCCTTGTTTTATATCTGCTGCACCGACAGCACTAGTAGTAGCAGTAGTATCTTCTACCTTGGTCAGCCAATATCTCGCATATTGGCAACTATTGTTCTCAATTTCTATTGTACATTTCTGTGCATAATACTCTTAACAAAACCAAATAAAACTCACAGATACATATAATTTTTTATGTTTTAAATAATATAAAAATATTGCAAAATTATATTTTTAAAAATATTCTTGATTAACAACTTGTATGTGTAAAATATTTGTTATAAAATTGTATAAATTTTTAGACATAATAATGAAAACTTAATTATTTATCGTGTGTATATATAAAACTATAAAAATATAAAAATAAATAAATTTTATATTATGCGCGAAAGATTTATAACATTCCTAATAAAATCTAGTATTAAAAACAACTTATTAAATTTTTCAATGTTTATTAGTAATGAAAAATAAAGTCAATCCACATAAAAGAATGTTTAATCCATAGATTTTAATAAAATTAGTAGTAATTTTTATTGAATTAAAAAAGAAAGATTTGCATGCAGTCTCTATACCCTATAGTATTTCTAAATAAAATTATCTTCTTATGGCTTTCGATCTTCTTGCATACTCACCTTTTAGTCGTTCCCTACGTTTAACCGGAGGTGAAGTGCCTCGAAAATAATAAAACGTCATATTTCAAGCAAGCTCCTATCGTTGAAGCAGTTATGCAAATTTCAAGAGGAACCTCCTCCGCTTGAGATCGTAAAAGCGAAGAGCTCTATGCTAGTGACATTTTTAATTATTCAAAAACTCAATCATCGCTAGAGACTTAAAAGTGTTCATTGTTACATTAATTTTTCTTTTAATATTTAATTTGCTTGAAATGACAATCTATAGACAAGAGATATTTGACTTATTGTATTGATATGCAGTCTGTATCGACGTCATAAAAGCCTGTATGTATCCAAAAATAAATTATATAAAAAAATGTAATAAAAACTTTAGTTATAATGTACAAATTTATATTATTGCATGTTTTATAGCATTCTGTAAAATTATATTTTTTATATGCATAATTCAGAATTATAATAAACACATCGTAAAGATTTCATATCTATCATTACTTCTTACTTATTCTGTATACTAGCGAAAAACTCTGTACATGAGTTATTTCTTTCTCCAATTTAAAATACAAATATTTTATTATATTACAATATTTTATTATAATACAAAATAGGATTCCGCAACTTACCGGATACAATCTTCATAACTTACGCTTCTTCATAAATATCAGATGACCACAGAGAAACTCCGTATTACTTCAGATATCGATACTCTTTTCTGTCGTCTTTGATCTTTGATAAAAAAAAAAATTATTCATAGTATGAGAGATCTAGTATAAATTTTAATATTACTCGATTGTTTTTAAAATTAGAAAAATTGGCAAAACTGCATAAAAGATAACACACCTCCGATTTAATCGCTACTTAAATATATTGTAAGGGAGGTTTTTCTGAGTAATTCCCTGCAAAAAATAAATAGTGGACAGAGACCTTCCTCCGCCCATGCATTCAATAAATAATATTTTTGAAGACATGACTCAGAAATTCATGTAGTCACATGTTGAAAGCTGTTAACGAACTGCGAAAAATAGGGTGAAACACATTATTGACAAAATATCCATGACCGTGTACCTATCTCGTAAATGTAAACAAACACTTTTTCGTCTGCTCTACAACAAATACAACGTACACAAACTTTATTTTTCCTAATGTTACTTTATAATACCTGAGAAAAAGCATTAAAACCATGAAACTTTAATTTGTTATATCTCCTAAACCAATGTCGTCTCCTACAAATTTTTTGCGAGGAATTACTTAGAAGAACCTCCCCTACAACATATTTAAGTGGCAATGAAATCGGAGGTATGTTACCTTTTATGCAGTTTATCGAGAATCTTCTAAATATTAAAAACCAAAATTAATTTATATATTGTAGTTGTAATAGTAATAATTGTAGTAAAAATTAAGGATTTGATTGTTTTATAAATATATATCTTATAGGAATTTATTTCGCGTTTTTGCAAAATTTATAATTTTTTGCTTAAAAACTGTAATATTTTAAGAAAATTAAAATATTTGTTGTTTAAAGTGTAATATATGTTTCATGAACAAGATGGTGTTTCTTCGGATACTATACATATAATATATATTTAATAATTTCACTTTCTTTGTACAGTGAAATAAGAACGATGGGATACGTATGTAATAAATCCGTAATAAGCGCAATCGAAACGGTATCGCGTGACCACATGTTACATTCCTCGCGCCAGAAGCAATTGTGTCCGCAACCACTTCTCATAGGCACAAATCTATGACATATTCCCGACTGCTCTCCAATTTGCCTGTCCCCCATGATTATAAATCACAGCAACAAGTTTCTAACTGGTTGTCTAATGCGAATGTCGATATCTCCAATTCGGAGCTTTCGTTGATCAATCTTAATTACTACTGATTGCTGATAAAAGAAACAGTTTTGATGCATTGTGTTTGTTAAAATAAAATAAAAATAAAGAAAGAGAGAGAAAAAAAGAGAAAGAGATAGAAAGCTTCTGATAAATTTTTTTTATATATTTGTATGTGTGGTTATTAATTTCAAATAAAACCAAAAATTATGCATGTTCATGATATTTCTTTTTATGAGATGCACGAAACTTTTCTCTGGGTATATATACAATAAATAGATATACAAGTCTCAAGAGTGAAATTAGCGATCAACTTGTCATTCGATTAGCCGTTTCCTCTGATTTCCAACTATGCTGTACTTTTTCTGGCTTTTCACCCCGCATTGTGGCAATTATCGGCATGCCGGTGAACGGTGGAGTCAGCTAAACAAAAGACCGTTAAAGCTATCCCCGATATCCGCATTCTCCGCTTTCATTCGATCTCGTTTATTTCGTATCAACCTTTTCCATCAGCATCATCAAATTTTTTTTTTTTGTACCGTCTTTTTCTTCTAATCGCCAGAATAAATCGCATATTTTTTCAACCGTCTTATCCCTATAATAATATTATTGCAATAATTTGAATTGATCTTAAATTTTGCTAGAAATTTTAAGATAGTCATTATTTTTCTAGTACATTTGTTGTATAATTATAATAACTTTTCAGAATCTTTCAAATCTCCATAAATTTCTTCCGCGTAGACATAAAGACAAACAAAGCGCAGAATTTAACGTGCGGATCGATTTAACTGATTCATAAAAACGAATGCGTGTAGGCACGAAACACGAGTGAAAGTTCAGAATCAAAATACCAAGTGGACTCGAGGCACTTCAGAGTTAAATGGATCGATCCGTATCGAAGCCGTTGCCAAAGTTACGCGAGCGCGCTTACGGTCAAAGCATAGCTCGCTTATCTCTTTGGTTATTCAATTATGACAATTTGTTCCAAAGGAGGGAGTATACGTCCCGCACACACCGGCACGCTTTGTACCAGCGGAGGCCGTTCCACGATAAATTGAGCTCTCAAGAAGGTCTGCGATTGCCGTATATATGTGAATCGGTGTGGAAAAGGTGAATGGGCTTGCAGCAATTCTGATGGCACTAGAGAAGAAAGGACGACGATGGGTTCTCCCTCCTCTTTCCTCTTCATTCTTTTTTCCCTGCCCTATAATGTACGCACATACACACGCCTACCCTCGATATGCAAAATCGCTGAATATGGCCGTAAAACGCAGGCGGTGTGTATGCCAATATAGTAAGTATGGGAAACCGGGTTTTCTTTCTCTTTTCTTCTTTATTGCCAAACGATAGAAAATAGAAATATTAACGTTTTTATGTGCCATAGTATTTTTTAATTTTATGATTAGCAATCATATGCATACACATACATACAATATAAATATCTATATATTGTAATTTTTTAAGTATTTATATTTCTTTTTTATATCTATATTATTTTACCTATTTGATTTTATTAAATTGTTTGCGATAAAATTATTGCTTCAATAACAATACAAATTAAAAAATGAACAAACAGTATCTTTGCGTATGTCGAATTGTCTTTACTGCTAGAAGCTACTCAAAATTTTGGCACGTTCTAAGAAAATGACGTTTTTCCGTTTGTAAACGTTCAACCATTTTCAAACAATCGGTTTTCCATGTCGGTTGAAATGTCTCATTTCCTAAAGTGAATCCAATTTCCGTGCAGTTCCGAGCAATTGGGAATAAGACGTGAATGAGTTCGTGATTTGCAAATAACTGAATCCAAATTATGGATTTCTTGATGAGGTGCCAGAATAGATTTGCCCTTTTCTTCTTTTGTTTTGGTCGTACAAAAGAATCTTTTTCTCTTTATTTTTACAAATAATAAAATGTGATTATGCATATATTTACATATATTCAGTTTCTCTTTAATCGACATTTTATAACAAGAATTAAAAAATCCAAAAATTGGCGCAGTTGATTTTCTTTATCACTATATTCAATCTAAAATAATATTTCCGTGTTACGATAACAATGTATGTCAATTTGTATCATATAAACTAAGAGTGATTAACATCGATGATAAAACTCTGCTATAATAATCTTCCCAAAATAAATTTTATGAAATTAGATATATATGTCAGATAGGAATCGTTCTATAAAATACGATTAATAAATCAAATAGAACGTAATAATAAAAATGTTGATATGTGATTATTGTCTAGTGTACAACAAATATACATTAGCTCTTGAGATAACGATATCATTTCGAAGTTGTGATTAGCTCTTTATTTCTTTATCTACAAATATTTTTGCGTAAATATTACTTTGTGTTAAAATAATTTTTTTAATAAAAAGTTATATTTTATGATTTTTTATAATTCTATTATAATATTGAAACCTTTAATTCACATTTAATTCTTTGTTTTGTCTATATTATATTTACGTCAGAGAGATAAACGCTTTTTTATTTTAAAATTTCTGTATAAATTAATTTTATTTTATTTAGTATTCTGTGAAAATACTAAAATTAAATAATTATGAATTAAATTGATTTTATTGATTTAGCTCCAAACATTCTGAAACGAAAAAAAAAATCTTTTGTGAAAAAATAATTTTTAATAAAAAAGTGTTCTTTAAAGCTGCAACATGTTCTGTAAAGAGAGTTTTATTTTAAAATTTATTATCTTATTTGTATTGGATATTTTAGAACGAAATAATTTATCGCTAATTATAACCCATTTTCTGATTAATAAAATAAAAAATATCTTTGTGTTATATCACATGTTATATCACAATCTATGTATAATTTGCATTTGTATTATAATAATAACAATAAGATTAAAATATCCATCAACTTTTACGTAACTTTGCGACGATATTCTAGAGACAGTACCCTCAAAGCGATGGCGGTCAAATACAATTTTCCTATCTTCGCAACTTCTCGCCTTATCTTTTTAACTCGTTTTGCGTCATTTCTACAGTGTCATTCAAAAAAAATCAATATTGTTCTTCACATGGGGTCTCTTATTGGTCTTGCCGAAAGCCACGAGCTTATGAGAAACGGCGGCGTTACCAAAAAAAGAAGATTCTATATTCGTCTTCGACAGAAACGAAAGTACAGCGATGAAGAGAGGCCGAAGCGAACGAGACAGAGGTGGTGGTAGAGCTAGCCGTTGTGTGAAAGCGTCAGCACACACGTTTGTATGGTAGGTTGCTCGACAATAGGCATTGTGCACCCGCCATAACCAGGAACCGAACGCGACAGCACCACGCCGGCATTGTCCGAGTGTCAGCCAGCATCCTTCTCCTCTCTCACTTCCTCTCACTCTCTCTAGCTTACCCGCACTCATCTTACATTTCGTTCATTTCGTTTCACTTTTCATAAATTTCTTTTTTTTTTGCATTTACTCGCTTTAGTACGATACGTGTCTTCTTAATATCTAAGCTAGGTATGATCTGGAAGTAGTCCACATCATATCGACAAAGTTGTCTCCGCAAGCCATCCATGATTATTACGTGAAACAATCTATGAATCAGATTTATCGTGATATCGCGTAACTGATAAAAATGCGAATATCAGGGCTTGAGCGACTGACATAGCGATTTCAGTAAACTGATAAAAAGGATCCATTGATCGAGTATATAAAGAGACCCTAGATAGACGAGCGCTCAATTTCGTGTGATTCGCATAAAGTAAAGAAAGAGAAATTTTTTTCAAAAAATTCTTTTTTGATAACACAATGAAAGGTAAGCTTAATGAAGTTTATTATGTAATTTGATTTTATTTAATGATTAGAATCAACATCGTTTGTTATTGTAAAATATGTCGCGCGTAATAACGAGTATATGTGATGAGAGGATAATTTTCTACAATTATTGAAACCAATTTAATATATCTTCTATTAAACTGAAATTTTGTTATATCAAATTGAGATTATTGCATGTAATATGCATATTTCTATTAAAAGATTTCGTTGAAAAAAATTTTAATGCAAATGTGATTGTAACTATGTGAAAAATTCTTACTATAATTAAATGAAAATATATTTGTACTGTTACAAAATAATTATCTTTCTCTCTCTCTTTCTTATAAAAATATGGCATAATGTAAGTATCTAGTTCTTCAATGTAAATATTTATAGTTTAATGCCTATAATTTATCTTTGATATCAAGCACTCGGCGCGAAATTCCATATAACTTATACTTTAAAATATTATGATAAATCTAATTATTTACTTAAGTCAAAATGATTATTATCTTGTTATTATCTTCCTAAAATTATTATTTTGCTTCTATTTAATATATTTTAGCCGTACTCTTCATTGCACTTGTGGTGTGCTTGGTGTCTGTGTTTTATGCCCAGGCCCAAGAGGTTAAATGCCCAAACAGAGGGCCAAGAGAAGGAGAGGAAGCCATTCTCATCCCTCACCCCACCAATTGCAGGCATTACTTTGTCTGTGATTATGGACGACCGATTGTAATGGAATGTCCTGATGATCTGCACTTCAACCCCATAAAAAAAGTTTGCGATTTTTCATGGGAAGCTGGATGCATAGCTAATGAATCTATATAAATGACGTGATTACATACAATTACATGATTATTTGACATAGTTTACATATATATTTTTGAAGATTAATAAATGAATGCTCTTTATTTAAAAACTTATCTTGTGTTTCCATTTTAATTTAATTAATCTTTATCAGTAAATACGCGATATCGATATTGTCTAATAAAAAAAATAT
>NW_021852127.1:484587-507778 GCF_003651465.1 Formica exsecta
TATATATATATGTTGTTTTTTAAATACCTAAATAGTCAACGTTTAAGTATTAACGAATTATCGCAATAGAATATCATTTAGTATTAATGATTTTATCGGTAAACTCAAATATGAAGATTAATTTACCTGTACAGAATATAACATTTATACTTTAAGAAGTGCGTTGAATATGTGTGAACTTGCATACGTTAATTTACCTTTACGGACATAACAGAGAAACTATTTAGGCGCATTTCGAAACCTAAGGCATGTATTTGGCATGGAAATATATATCTCATATCAAGTGATGGCGAAGATCTTCCCGTTGTGCGAATACTTTAGCACAATTTAACAGCAATAGTTTAACGGGCGGTTGTATTGTCAAACTGCCACTTGTGTGCAAGTGCGTTTTACGAGAGATGTAACGATCGGTAGCGAATAAACTTGGAATAGTAATTGCATGCATATGGATGAGAGTGGGTAGGCCGCGTGGAATTCACTACTTAATTGTTTGCCCTTTTCCGGAATTACTGTCTGTAGAAAAAGTCTTTCGCGCACTAACGATCATTTAGGCTAAGTTTTTTAAATCAGGTTAAAAAGTTTTATATATTTCTTTGGATATATATATGTTCGCAAACTATATATATACCTCGCGTATTAGATTTGCATAATACATTCTTTTATACGTATATTTTTAAAACGTAAAGTATTTTTATATTTTTATATTTTATGACAATTTCATAAGACAATATTAATAATATTTATTTATGCATCTATACATTTTTCACATATTAACATATATTTATTAGATCTTGTTATACAAATTTATATATCATTAGAATATCTCGATTAAACTCCAATATTTTAGAATTTTGAATACTCGAGATATTGTCGTATGTGAAACAAGAAAATGACAAACCGAGAGAAGAACGAGAGTGAGAAGGGATAAGGAGAAAGGAAGCACAAAGAGGGATAGTATTCGCGAGGAAAGACCTCATCACAGAACGGTGACACTTAAATTCCCTATTTCGTTTTGAGCTCAATGCTCCAATGGAGTTTGTCGCCTTCATCGTCTACGCCGTTGCCGCCGTCGCTCCGTGCTAGATCGCAGGCGTCGCGTTGACGTCGCTCTCCGTCCGTCAGTTAATGTCGTATTCTCGTTGCAAAAAAAAAAAAGAAGTACGAGAGAAAGAGGCGCGTGAAAGGAAAAGGAAGGAACGGGGCGACGGACAGAGAGAACTGCGGAAGTGAACGGATCGAGACTTCTTATCGGTACGAGTCAGCTACCGGCTGCCAGTCCTGGCTCGCTTACGCGCATCTCGTATGTTCCCTTTCATCCCTCGTTTCTCCTTCTTGCAGTCATGCCGTGCTCTCTCGCTCCGGCAATATACCTTTTTTTTCCGTTACTTCCGCGCCGGCTTCTCGCTTTACTTCTGTCGTTTCTCACTTTGACACTCGCCGAAATGTATCCGGCCGGTGGGAAGCGTCGTCGACAAGTGCGCTATTAATGGATTCTATTCTGTTTCAAATTGGAAATCGATTGGTTGCCGTCGTTGTCATAAGATGTTCCGCGAGATAGTATATACCGATGATCGATCCGGGTACGTTTCGTCAGTTTCATCGAGGTGAGAGAGAACCTATAATTGTCGAGACACGCTATTTTTAATCGCCTCAACAAATATAGACGTCTGGATACTATTTCTGATTCGTCTAAATGTATAAACGTAGTTTTAATTCGATATTCAGACATAAAATATTATGTATAAATAAAACAGTATGTTATAAAATAGTATGTTATAATTAAAACATTTCTTTTCCGTTGTTCATTGTTCTTTCATATTCCATTTATTGCGTTTTGGTGATTATGTATGAAAAAGTACTGCGATAACGATATATCTTTATAAAAAGACCACATTTATTCTTCGCAGAAAATATGAATGTTGTGTTCATAATTATGAGTTTATATTTTAACACGAGCTGGATCTCTAATCTTTACTCATTTGCGCTATTCTTCTTCGTTGTTCGGAAAATAAAGGAAATTCGGAATATATAATCCAACGTTTAATTTATGCAGCTTGTTTTACCAGGTGGTACGTTCTGTCAAGATGTTATACGCGGCAGGAGGTAAGGGTAAATTAATAGCCAGACATTTTTCTAACTAAGAAAGAAAGAGAATATAAAAGTGCGGAAGGATAACGAAAGAAGAAGAGAAGTATAGTGATTATAAAACGTTCAGATGGCGTGCAAAGAACACGAAGGCTTTCCTTGCACGAGACGTGCAGTAAGCTTAGGCTTTGCTCGTCAGCAGATTACAATTTTGTTGCGTGTTTCCTTGAACTTGTTATATGCATTTATTATATATGAATGACTAGTATTTTTTATTGAATAATATTATCGCTTTTTAATCCCTGACACCAAATTATGTTTTTCCTTTAATTGTCTCTTTCTTTCTCTCTTCTTGTGTTATTAAATATTAAAAATGACATATGATACAAAATAATTAATTGTCAGAATATTGTGCACAATTAAGTACTTGCGTCAATTGAATTGTACATGTTTTTTAATAGTCTGAGTACATAGAATGTAAAAAATATAAAAGAAGTTAAGAAACAATACTATTCTGTTAGTATCTTGAAAGAAAAATTTACTGAAAACAATATGAGAATCCAAATTATAGAATCCATAAATACGACAATAACATTGAATATGTCTAGATAAAATGCTACTTGGAAAAATGTAGAAATTTTCAAAATTGTTTTGTTTGTGATGCATCAACAAAAACTGTATTTTAATGCATTGCTTCAACAATACTTCTATCTTACAATTAGACTATACATTTATATAGTATGTAATTGTACACAAAAATTAAAAAATATTGAAACTCTTCTTTCTGAGTTCTTCACAATATTGACATAGCAGTTTATGTAAAATCGTAACTATTAAGCTAAACGATGGTTTTGTAATGTATGAGTTCTGTAAATGGAATGTTTAGATATTTTTACTTTTGACAGAAAATGGTTTTCTTCAACGTCGTTAAAGTCTTATGAAAAGTAAAGTTATTTTTTTGTTCATCATATATTACAGAATATAGAAATAGAGTAGAGTCGGCCAAATGGCTGGCAATCGGCCTGCGATGTCCCCGAGGAAATCAAATTATCGATATATGTGAAGCTGATGGGCACACGTAACGTATATATGACGAAGTGCAAGCTAAGAGCACAGGTGGTCGACTGATATTGGTTTTGCTTTCGGATTTGGCGGACACCCCTTATAGCAGCAGGCGAGACTCGCCACGAAAAGCAATTACCTCACTAAATATTCACAAGTTCATTACAAGCGGAGTTGGATGCATTCACTTTCTCTTCCCTCCCCTCCTTCCACCCCTTCGCTCCTCATTCTCTCGTCTTTTACCTTTTGTTTCTTTACTTTCACATTTCTCTAACACACAAGTAGCTATTCTCAAAATAGATCCAGTTTTAGTGTGCACAGAACACAGTGGTATATTTTTGCTTACGTCGCAAGTGAACTGTTGAATTTGATTTGAAGAACTGATGCGCAAAAATCATTCTTCCGCGAATATAAATTTCTCGCTGACTACAAGAGTTATATGTAGATGCGATCATGTGACAGATAAAATCGTTGTAAATCGTGTTGTTTTGCAAGAAATATATAGCGGATTATAATAATTAAACATTATTATTTTGTTTTATAATTATATAAAATTTTATAATTTATATTTACTACTATTGCCAATAATGCTAAAGATAATAAAAATATTTTTTGGATCTTCAAGTTTTATCGGACTTGTAATTGTGACGTTATAAATTTATAATTATAAACCATGCTCGAATTTAATTTTACATGATAAAGCTTTGAGTAATACCGTTGAAATTGTATATTTTTTAAATTTAATAGCTTGATACCTTATATCTGGTCAGTGTCGCGCGCTATCGGAATATTTCATCGCTGTGGAAAAAGATATTGAGAAATGGTAAAATGACTCTTTTATTTCAATCAGATAGGGATTAACTTTATACTTCACCGTGTATCAAATTTTTATATGACATTCTTTATATGCAAGCATGGCTGAAAATTTAGAGCTAACGGTGGTTCTCAGTGAGCTGCTCGAACGCGCACTGTGAGGTTTCCGACAAAAAGCTCATAAAAATTTAATAGATCGTTCGACCCGAATGCAACGGCAGGTTTTTTATACCTTATAAATGTTTCGTTTGACCGAAAACAATTTTTTCGGTCCGAAGATCATGGCGTAAACTCGTAAAAGCATTAGTCCAGCTCAATACATTTTAAAAAAATTTCATTACTTTTAATTTAAAAATTTGTAAAATTTGTTGTACAGCGCATTTATGCGTGAAGTATGTATTAATTTCTTAATTATTTAAAACATAAGCTGATTTTATTGTATCAATTTTTATGAATCATTGTTAATATAACAATGTACTGAAATAGTATCAAATAATTTTGCTCATTATTATCAGTACTTAAATTTCGACAACAAATCCAGATCTTAATCTACTATCTTAATACATATCAAGACAAGTTTTACGCATTATATTATACATAGATAAAAACGAATAAATTATTATATTGTGTACTGTTCTCTCTCATCTGTTTTATAATTATTTGTTAAATACTAATTAGTATTATTAGACAAAAAGCGATGATGACATCTACGAGATTGATTTCTGGCATATCGGAATTTACCCTGAATTTTCGAGAGGATCACACGTCAGCTATTCTCTGAAGGGATTCCGATTAAAATTCGATCGGTTATCGTCAGCACGTCATGTGATATTTCGATATATGTACGATGTTGATAACTGATAACAATCCAGCGTATTATTAAAACACACATATTAATTTATCGGCAGAAGTAATATTAGAAATTGATATATTCTTCAAGGCAATCGTGCCTATAACATGTATATCATATTTTATCTATAAAAAAAGAACAAGCGCAATAAATTATTTTTGCTCAAAAAATTACTATAAATAATATATGTAAAATCAACTAAAAATGACACATAAACAAAAATGTATATAAAATATTTATTCAGATTATAATATATTATTGGAATTTATGTAACTTTGCATATTTCTGTTTTACTGTACATTTTAATGCCTATAATATTACAGTATAATCTTTTAGATTTTATATTATTTAATTAATCTTTTTCTCCATTATAATCGCATTGTCGTTAGATACGAGTAACACACTCGATTATTATGAAAGTATCTTCATATCAATATTGTAAATGAGATTAATACTGAATATTTGATGTTTCCTTTCGATATTCAAGAATTAAGTTAGCACTTTAACATTCAAAAGCTGTTTCCACTTTTGCCATCCGCGTGAAATTCGCGTTCATAATCCTATTTCTTTACTTTATGGAGATATTGCGCAGATGCAAAAGGTGAACTAGCTGTGCGAGGGCTATAAAGGAAAAGGCGACGGAGCTCTGTTCTCCCTCCAATTCGATCTGGATTTACGATATTAGTTGCAACAGCACCTGAACCCAAACCAGCCAACCTTGTTTTAAACTATCTCAGACCGGCTCCTTACTCCACACGCACGTTAAATCGGTTTCCTTTATTTATTTCAATGCTCCCCATTACATCTTCTACTGTAAATTTCTCCCCTGTCAGGTTTGTATTAAGATAATGGCTTCTTCGTATAAACAAAAACTTTGTTTTATATAATTATGCTTAAACTTTGTTTCATATAGGTTTACATGACATAAGCGAAATAAATATTATTTAAGCCAAATTTTTCAAAAATTCTTTTTTTCACTTATATGATATTTTGTTCTTTGAATTTTTGATAGTCATACATTTATGCAATACAACCACCGATTTCAATAAACTAGGTGCATTTATATAACACATAAGATCCGTTTCCAATAGGTGGATTTATGTTCTATTAGATATCGAAAGCAATATAAATGAGATTTTAAGTATACCTATCGCAAGTAGGTGTATTGCATGCGGATGCGCGCGTCTGCCACCGGTTTCTCGTCTTTTTCTTTTTTTTTTGGGGGCATATTTTCTATTTTCATCGAAAGGAAGACGATAAATAATAGACGCATAAATCTCGTCACGTGGCACGGACGTATTCGATCGACTAAAACGGCAGAGAGCGACCGCGGTATTATTTTCTCAATGCGGTGAACATGTTAAGAAATTGAACCGTTATATCTTGATATTGTAAAATAAACAATTTTGTGTGAATTATACAAATGTGAAATTTATTTCGCCAATAATTAAAAGCATAGAAGTAATATGACAATGTTTATTATACATTTGTATAATAAAAGCGCGAATGTTCACGCTCGAGAATAAGGGTTGCGTATCAAAATACATTGCGGAGTAAATCATATCAGAACACTGAATAAATGCATAAATGAGAGAGAGCGCGGTTAAATGCTGAATAATTCGAGGTAATTTCGAGACGAAAAACTTTCATTTGCGTGAAAAGGCTTTTGGAAGTAAGTAAGGGCAGATTGTTGTTAGAAGCTACGGGTCTCTGGTAGTCAAGCCGCTGCGCGCTGGTGTGAATTTCATTAAAAGCAGCGAAGAGGTGAATAGAAAGAGAGAAAAAGAGAGAGGTAGAAAGAGAGAGAGAGAGAGAGAGAGAGAAAGAGATTTGTTCGTTCGTGAAGAGAAATGAATAAATTTATAGTTTTTTATATTTGTTCATTGTAGTATCTCGACGAAAAGACGAAAATCACATTGGGGTGTTGAGAGAAAGGTGTAAAGCATCCTTTTGCTTACAACTGCTTATTATTTCAGTTTCCCGCTAAAGGCGTCGTTCTTTCAGATGGAAAATTTTAGTACTTTTATTCCGTCGTAAACGCTCCATGTAAGCGAGATGATGCGATTTGATATTGCCGGTAATAAATTTTGACAGCCCCGAGGAAATAATTAAAAGACGGTAAATTTTAGAAAAGAAAATATCAAGTAATTCTCGAGAAGAATACTCAATCGTCACTTAATATATTTTATGCAATCGTTATTAGATGTACTTTTTCATCTTTTGAGGAGAAATAGACGGTTGTTTTTGCAATTGTAAATTTTCAAAATATTAAGTAGTTGTTAATAACGCAAAATTTCAAGGATATCGCTGTCGGTCAATGGTTCTCTGCAGTTGAATGGATGATACGGGCGGTAGAAGTGATGTTGAAGGACGTGATATAGGGCTGATGTTAAAGGACAAAGAGAGGCGAAAGGCAGCGGCGAATAGGAGACACAGGTTGGTTTTCGAGAACCCGGCAGAACGTTGCGTCGGTACTGTCGATGAATAGAGAGGTAATGAATCGCACCGGACACTAACACGGAAGAGGCGAGGCAATTCTAGACATTTGGCTGGACTCTGCCTAAAAAATGCATGTATAGATATAGACACACACATACAATGCGCACACAACATGCATACATAAATATATATATATATTCAGAATCTCTCAATCCATTTGCTATCTATCTCCGTCAATAGACAATAGGATAGACTGACCATAATAATGGCGCGCATAAAAATGATTATAATATTCTTTATGGAATAACATATTTATTTAAGGCGCGTGCTATTTCAATATTTACGTAGATAACGTATAGAAAATGAGTAGTTAAAAAAATGTTAATTATATAAATATCCTTAGTGTGTCCCTCTTCATATTTATTCCTCTCACACTTCGAATTTCTCTTATAATCGGTCTGGTCCTGCCTGTGACAGCTGCGCGCTTGGAAATATAATTTATATGGGATAGAGTTGCTTACGTGATTTATATATGTTTGTCAGGAACATAAGGCCAGTATTAGTTCATTTCTAGCAAAGGATTATAATAGAAAATCAAGATTCATTATTAATAAAAAATATATTTTAGATATATTATATATTTATTAGAGGTGAATAGAAAGAGAGAAAAAGAGAGAGGAAGAAAGAGAGAGAGAGAGAGAGAGAAAGAGATTTGTTCGTTCGTGAAGAGAAATGAATAAATTTATAGTTTTTAATATTTGTTCATTGTAGTATCTCGACGAAAACGACGGATTCACATTGGGGTGTTGAGAGAAAGGTGTAAAGCATCCTTTTGCTTACAACTGCTTATTATTTCAGTTTCCCGCTAAAGGCGTCGTTCTTTCAGATGGAAAATTTTAGTACTTTTATTCCGTCGTAAACGCTCCATGTAAGCGAGATGATGCGATTTGATATTGCCGGTAATAAATTTTGACAGCCCCGAGGAAATAATTAAAAGACGGTAAATTTTAGAAAAGAAAATATCAAGTAATTCTCGAGAAGAATACTCAATCGTCACTTAATATATTTTATGCAATCGTTATTAGATGTACTTTTTCATCTTTTGAGGAGAAATAGACGGTTGTTTTTGCAATTGTAAATTTTCAAAATATTAAGTAGTTGTTAATAACGCAAAATTTCAAGGATATCGCTGTCGGTCAATGGTTCTCTGCAGTTGAATGGATGATACGGGCGGTAGAAGTGATGTTGAAGGACGTGATATAGGGCTGATGTTAAAGGACAAAGAGAGGCGAAAGGCAGCGGCGAATAGGAGACACAGGTTGGTTTTCGAGAACCCGGCAGAACGTTGCGTCGGTACTGTCGATGAATAGAGAGGTAATGAATCGCACCGGACACTAACACGGAAGAGGCGAGGCAATTCTAGACATTTGGCTGGACTCTGCCTAAAAAATGCATGTATAGATATAGACACACACATACAATGCGCACACAACATGCATACATAAATATATATATATATTCAGAATCTCTCAATCCATTTGCTATCTATCTCCGTCAATAGACAATAGGATAGACTGACTATAATAATGGCGCGCATAAAAATGATTATAATATTCTTTATGGAATAACATATTTATTTAAGGCGCGTGCTATTTCAATATTTACGTAGATAACGTATAGAAAATGAGTAGTTAAAAAAATGTTAATTATATAAATATCCTTAGTGTGTCCCTCTTCATATTTATTCCTCTCACACTTCGAATTTCTCTTATAATCGGTCTGGTCCTGCCTGTGACAGCTGCGCGCTTGGAAATATAATTTATATGGGATAGAGTTGCTTACGTGATTTATATATGTTTGTCAGGAACATAAGGCCAGTATTAGTTCATTTCTAGCAAAGGATTATAATAGAAAATCATATAACTGTTTGTATCAATAAATATTTTTATTATATAGAATTTTTCATAAACTTATTTACTACAATATATGTAATTCGATTCTTACTACAATCTCTGTCTATAATGTTCTTTATAAATATATATATCGTTTTTATATGTCATTCCTCTCTCGCACTTCTAACTACTAATACATTTGCATAAAACCAAAAAAAAAAAGCTATTAGAACTTGCAAGGGTTGATGGATTCACAGCGCTAATCTGTACTCTTGTTGTTTAACGCAACCGAAACATTTTGTTGCTCTCTTTATAACTATTTTCTCTCTGCGTTCGGCACTGCTTATCCCGACACGAGGTGTACGATCGATCGAATTCAGGATTACAGGTACGAGGAAAATCACTTTGCAATGAGGTCGATAGAAGAGAAGCGCCTCGAGCAAGCTTCCAGAAATAACCGAATCATTTAGATTTCGAGACTCGCCGGAGGATGGGCGTGCTTGCCGGGTTGTTACAGAACCTTCCCGAACGATGGGAAGATGTTGCGTGGATCGACGATAGCAAAGGGATGGGTGATAGAAGAGTAGGGGAAAAAAACGCCGATACTTTTATCGGTACTGACGATCCTGAGAAGCGCCGACGATTCGGTTCTTCATGGCATTCTTATTTTGATCGGAATATACGAACTTGTATATATGTAAAGTTAAACTTTTTATTCTATTTTGTATTAAAGCTGAATATTTTAAATAACTATCTTGAATAATAAAAAAATAATAAATAAATTGTTTTCAATTAAGTATTGTTAATCGTTTTCAATTAAGCATTACATTTTTGATTTATTTACAAAACTTTATTATATATATAGGCATTACTTAAAAGTTTATATAGTTTTTTTTAAAAGAAAATATCTTAAAAATGTCGTAAATTTTTTAAATTAGAATATAAGTAAGAAATGTAGAATCTTACATGATTTCTCACGTGAAAAAAATTGCAAATTTTTTAAATTAAATTGTTCATATATTCTTTTATTCTATAGCCACAACTACTATGTATATTTCTTTCTTCCAAGTATTATAGTTTGTAGTTTAGAACGATCGTCTGTCTTGCGGTAATCCTCGGTTATGCATTTCATATCTCTATATCGTTACGATATGAAAACCAATAGCACGTGCCTAATTCTGTGCATAAAAAGCATACAGCCGCTTGCAGGCAATTACCCCGGTTTCTAATTGGCATATAACGTATCGTGTCGCGTGTATTGTCTTGCGCTGTATCCAAAGCGTATATCGAAAACCGTATGGATAGCTTGTTGCAAGCCATTACTTTGAAATTTAATTGGCGCACGTTGTGGGGCAACGTAGCACATCTTGCTGAACCACATAGAATGCACGATCAATACTATCAGATAAAGATACCGATTATGACGGTAATTATATCTCCTAAAACAGCATGTTTTTACATTACGCCAGTGATTTATTATTATAGTTGAATCTGATATTATAATAATTGATACTGGGTGCACGATTTCACATTTTAGTATTAATTATCTAGCTGTATAAGAGTGCGCGCAATTTACTTTGGAATATTATAAATTCTATTAACAATAAGTCAATGTATCAATCACATTATATCATTTTTTCATACTGTATTATTTTTTCTATTTCAAAAAAATATTCTATTTTTAAAAAGAAAATATTAAAAAAGATAATATACATATACGATAATTTTATAAATTCACCATTCTTGTATGCTAATGAAGAGCTTGCTCAGAATTATTCGGACGAATTTAAAAACAAATCTAGCTTCAAAAGGGATATTTGTGCGTTTCCCAAGTAAAAGTCACGTACGTTTTATCTCCGCGCCGGCATACATATTTACACACCTAAACGGCATACCTAAAACGAGGTGAATGACAGGCGCTCTAGCGAGAAACCCATTTTAGATACAGTTCATAATGCGAACATTTCAAACCACAGCACCACCATTTTTCATTACGCCTTTTTGCTCTTCAGTCTGGGACTATAGTGGGCCAAATATTATGCATGAGCTCGTACCATCTATGTATATACGCAGTAACACGACGTTATAAAAACCCCATAAAAGCCTGTTTCCCAGTAGGTGGTAGGTGGACGGCAGCACCGGCCTCGTATCTGCGGCTTAACCATCATCAGATATTACGTATTTTCATAATATTTTATACCTGTGTGTCGTATCGTGTCGTCACCGACCAGAGTAACCTACGCAAGACCTGCATTATTAATGCAATTAAAAACATGTATAAAAAAATAATACAAAAATTATTGTACTTTTATTGCACGATGTGTTATTATATTATCTATATGATGTATTTTTTGTGTAGATTCGTTATATTACAAAATAAATTTACTGTAAAATTACATGTGGAAGAAAAATTTTATAGATACATTAATTAATACAAGATTTTCATCTTGAGAAATCTTCAATCATATAATATTTTGTTTTATCTTTTTAACTTTATTAGTTTTTTCTATGCATTTATACAACAACAAAAAATCGGCTACGTTTGTATTTGTTAATTAATTTTATTTAATTTTAGTTCTTACGTTAAAACACGAACGCAGAAAGGCTGCAGAGTCTGTAATTGACGCTTTGTGTTACGAAACTCTTAATGGTACTCTGCTTCGTTTTATCATTAATGTATTAGTTTAAAAGGTTTAATAATAAAATCATAAGAGTAGATATACTTTTTAACATAAAGACAAAAAGATTCTTTTAAAAAAATTGTAAAATTTTATTTGATTAAATATAAAATAATTTCTTTTGTGTTTTATAACAAGCACATATATATATAAGTATCTTGTATAAGTTTGCAAGAAAAAAATATATTAATGTTTACTACTATAATTGTATATTATTATCGACAATTATAATTGATTCCACAACACGTATTTTTAAAATGTATAAAACTTGTAATATTTGAAATGTGTGATTAATTTTAATATGGAGACATTATTATCTATAACGTGAGTGTTTCGTGATATCTAAATAATTAGAGATATGAATATTTTATAACCGCCAATTCATTTGTAAAAACATTAAGGAAAATGTGATGTGCAGTCATATCGAAGAGCGAATCTTTACGAGCGCGATATTCCTCTTGTCTAAATTACAATGTGATATTGCGTAGCGCGATTCGAAAATGGTATACGGCATTTCCATGTACTAGTGATAGTTATCTGAAATGTTTATGGCTTTTCTATATATACATTTTCGTATTTTAAGATAATTAATCATTGCGATGACGATTATCAGTAGTTATGATCTTTTTGATAACGAGATTATCTCCTGTGGAAATAAGAAAACACGAACAAACAATTGTCCCAATGACAAATCTATTTAATCAGTTTACTCCACACAAGACATTAGTTTTCATTCATTCTTATCAGCATCGATAATAATGATATTATATAGGGCACTATATCTTATATGGCGTATCTCTCCAAAATTTATTTGTAATTAAAAGTTATAATTATGTTTGTTTTTAATTTATTAAAAGTATTTGTAAAAGAAAAATTGCAATATTTTATATTTTTAACAAATTTTTAATTATTAATTTCTAGTTGATTATGTATCTTCTCTGTATATTCAATCGTTAAAAATGTCATCTTTATCACTTCGTTCCACATTTCGTATCTTTAGATGCCCGTTTAGCATGGAAATGCAAAGGTCTCTGGTCTCTGAGTAGCGCTTTACGCCAAACAAAGCGATCTGCTTTAAACTCTCGACAGGAGAAAAAAGCCGTTAGAGAGGATAGGTGGATTGTTTTGCTTACGTTCTACTGCAAACGCCGGCTATAAAAACGAAGGTAGAAGCAAAGATGGAAGTAGAAACGAGATCGACGAGATTTTCTAGCTTGAAGCAAGCGCATGCTAGTGCTTTTGAAGGTGTGAGATAGGTAGTACGTAGTATACGGCACCGAATGGTGGATAGCGCTGGTCCCCGGAGGTTGGGTTAGTCATAAACGACGTGAATCGAAAGAAAAACTGCTAAACGAAAATGCCTGCCCCGGAAAATCGGGACGGACGATCTAATGGGAAAAATAATGGATTTCCAGTAGTAAAGATCGCTAGGCCAGATCTCGGTCCGTCCACTCTTGCCGGATCATCTTACTGGCGCGATTTCACTCTTCTCGCATCCAACGAAATGTGCGCGTGTGCACGGAACTGAGGCAAATCGTATAACCGAATAAAATTTTATCTTGCATCCGATCGTTGTGCATCACGGTATTACAATAAATTTGCGATTTTCATCAGTTAATAGATAAATGTAAATAATTCCTTAAATATTTTTTTTTTAGATAGATGCAAAATCTCATTAAATATCAAAATTTGGCGAGAGAATTTATTCTTAAAACAGTATATAATAAAAATTTAGAGTTATTAGTATTGCTTCACATGAGATTTAAAGACTTTAAAATTTATATAATAAAAGATAAATTGTTGATGAGATTTTTCTGATATATATAATCCTTACTGATTAACCTATTATTATTACTTATTAAATCCTTATTAATCCTTTTTATTTTATAATAACATTTAAAGAACATAATGTTTTTAATATAATTGTTCGAGGATTAATTTAGCGCGTACTTGTAGTTTAATTTGCCAATCATATTTTCTAAATACATTTTTCTATTAAATGATTTTACATTGTGATTAACTCACAAAATATTATATAAGACACATACATAACAATTTTATAGTTATTAATATTCAACAAGTATATATAATTCGTACAATCGGAAATATGATAAGAATAGGGGTTACCCTATTACCCCTGGTATAGTAGCTTCCTGATCGCTTCCGTGAGAGGAAGTTTCAAATTCAAAGTCGTCCAAATTGACCGGATGGATTATCGAAGCTTCCTCCGGACTAATTGATTGTTTGCAAAATTTTATGCAAGCCTTGCGCATAGAGGGAGGATTTACTGTCCATCGACACGCTAACTCCTTCGAGTGCGTTACACGGTGTCTATGAAAGTACTCGGGGCATCATATTTTCGAGATGTGCGTGTAATCATATTTACGGAAGCGAGAAGAGAAAAAAAATTGTGCAGTAGCAACCCAAACGCGCAAAAGTTTCTTTTCTGTCTAGGAGTCTCTATGGAATGTTATGTCGCATGACGTAGCTGGCGTAGAGATATTTTATTCCGAAATTTTCGTGTACTCTCTGAGCGAGCTTTTTAAGCTTGCGGCTTATGCTCCGCAAAACTCCGAATACTCCGACATTTAGTTTTTAACGCGATAGATGCCAGCGTTCTCTTTATTTTATTCATTTTCCGCATACGTTTTTAAGACTATATTTATAATAATCTAAATTATAGAAAATATATTCCACATAAATTGCTAGAAGTATAATTACAATATAATAATTTAATATTAACAAATTATGGCAATTAATTATTACTACTAATAACAAACAGAAATAACAGATATATTTATGTCTCAAATAAATTGCAATAAATATTTATAATTAGACTAAACAATAAAATATTTTTATAAAAAGATACATTTAAAGATTGATTATTTTAGAATAAAAAATTATATGTAGCAAAATTAAATTAAAAAAATTTCATAATGATTGCTTATAATATTTCCTTGTCATACTTTGCTAAAAATTTTGCGTTCTTTAACTCGCGAGTTTGATTTTGCTGTATCGACGCATAGTTCGCTATACAAAGCAGGGTAATGTAACACGAGGGCATAGGGGAATGCGAGAGGGAGGATACAGCGGAATGAGGGAGAGGAACCCTGGTAGCGTGCAGTCTATCAGAGATTAGCGGCTCGATCCATTAGGGAGTGATTTAGCTCGACTGTCCCCGAGCACTCTCTGCCATCGTTTAGACAGCGCCATACTAGCCACACCATGCTTCCACGCGTCGCCACACCATCACCGTCGACACCAGCACAAATCTCATATATGAACGTGCATACCTGATCCGAGACCGTATAGTTGATCATCATTGTATATATATATAACAGAAAGACATTCTTTCATATTATAAAATTTATTTGTTGAGGAGCATTATAATTTTTTTTGCATTGCGAGATTTAAAGAATTGTTGCTTTAAATATTAAAACTTCAACAGACATTCAGATATGCCTCAAAAAAGATATTCAGAAATATTTAAAACGTTTATAATGCTATATAGCTAAAATAACCATTGCGATGCAGTTATTTTGAGAAAAAAAGATAGAGAGAAGAATTTAAAATTTAATTTTAAAATAAAATATTTATAGTAAAAAAGACATTATTGACTTGTAAGAGTAAAGAAGGAAATTTAGTACAAAATGGACTCTTTGAATAATTGAGGAAATGAACGTGTATCGGTATAGAGAGGCAAAGCTCGGGTCCCAAGGGCGCGATATGTCGTGGCTAATTACAATAGCCCCCACGCTTCTCTCTATCTAAATACAAATAGTGAAGCTAATGCGCACCATCACCGAAACACGGATTGCCGGATCGCACCTTACACCGCTCTGTCAATATCTGTCGATATTGCTGGCCGTTAGGAGTTCGGACGTATCTACTGCTGCCGAAGCGGTCAATTGCTTGCAACAGCGAAACGAATAATAGCTCGCTCCCATTCGAGTAGGCTGATTTACATCGGCCTCTTATTTTCGTAAACATATGCTGTTATAAATTGCAATATGTTGCCCGCAGCAGGAAGCATTTTATCGTGTGTTCGCATTGAGTACAAAGCGAAATTCAAGTAATCCGCAAGTTATAATAAAAAAATATATTATATACGCTATAGTTTGAAACAGCATTTCAACCGACAGACAATGAAGCCGAGATAGGTAGGAATAACGGGGATATAGGTAGAGAGTACCTTTTGAAATGCAAGCCAATTTTCATTGTCCAGATTAATGGACGCCGCAAACGAATGGCGCCAAATATGGCATATTTTCCGGATAATATGCACAGCGCTCGTAAATAATAACAGCTCTTAGCTACTTTTCATATAAAAACGGTCATGGAGATGAAAGCTTGTTATGCAGTACTTTTAAAAGTTATGAGTAAAAGAGAGTTGCTTCAAGTTCATAGGCTGATTTACATCGGCCTCTATTTACAGAGTTTTTTGCAATTTTTTGGTATTTAAACACAAAACGTATGGACTTTATCTCAAGCATAAATTAACCGCAAAAAAGAAAGAAAGAAATTGTTACTTTTATATATGTGTTGTATGCCCCATTCAATTAAAAAATAATGAAATAGTTTCTCTATTTTATATTACAGAGTCAAGAGAGAGAAAGAGAGAAAGAATTATATATAATAATAATATATAAGAAGATAGATATAATCATTAATAAAATATTACTGGAAGAAAAAAGAGATTAAATAGATGCAAAAATTAATAAGATAACAATAGTTAATTCTTAGAAACCGTAACATTTTGAGCAACAAGACTGTAACGACTTTTAAAAGCAATATCACAAATTTAAAATTGCTATATGTTCTACATTTTACAGATATATTATTATACATAAAATTTTGAAAGATGTGCATATTATTATATACAATAGACGTTCCAACAAACATGTAAATACTTTGTCATAGATATTATTTAGCATGTGAATATTATTGCAAGGGAGAATTTAATTTCAGTCTCATCGTTTAAGTATAAGCGTATAAACGTAAATATATATATAATAACGGGGATATAGGTAGAGAGTACCTTTTGAAATGCAAGCCAATTTTCATTGTCCAGATTAATGGACGCCGCAAACGAATGGCGCCAAATATGGCATATTTTCCGGATAATATGCACAGCGCTCGTAAATAATAACAGCTCTTAGCTACTTTTCATATAAAAACGGTCATGGAGATGAAAGCTTGTTATGCAGTACTTTTAAAAGTTATGAGTAAAAGAGAGTTGCTTCAAGTTCAATTGAAATATAACATTACTATAAGCCACATTATAAAAATTTATAGCATCAATAAATATTAAAAAAAAAAAAAACATTTATAGTTAAAAAGCGTTATCACCAATAAATAATGCATATGAGAATCGTTATTATCATATTTGGTAAAACAGATTTTTATTTTCCCTATTTCTGGTTTCGTTTCTTATGACTTTCGTTGTCATGAAGTATAAACGAAAACATTATTGTTGTAATAAAGAAATTGAAAACTAATAATCTCGTTAAACAAGTTAGCGATAATTTTCTATTTAACTCGTGAAATTGGACGTCCCGTGCTCGACGTCTAGCTCAGAATGCTATTTATCGTGAGATCATAAGTTTCCTTGGCATCAAACAGTCTCAAGACATTACGGAAAGTTATAGGGGAATTTAGCCGCTTCGTATAAGCAAATACGATTTCAACGTGGCGATTTCGATGATGGAATTTTACTGTCCGCCTTGCGATCACCAGAGTTGCCTAGGTAAATGAAGTGAGAAGACAACCAATTACCACCGAGAGAGCAATTACTGAAAGCAATTAACGCAAAAGTTACAATAAGTAATTAGTACCTCCGCAAGTACCTGCTTGTAATTAACTTACGTGCAGCTGCGTTTTCCCATTATCACCTATTTTTCGATGTTAAGCCAGTGTCGGTTTCTGGCACGGTGCTGATTTTGTTGGACAGCGGACAAAAAAAAAAGAATAAAAAAAGACAGAATTTCAGCCGCATCCTCTGTTGTAGATTGCTAAAGAATTACGTTCCGCTTCTTTAAATGTAAAACGTAAAAGTATTCAGTAAAAATATGGATACTTTTATATCCAGCATAATATCTCGTTCGTTTAAATTGCAAAATTTGCTGATGTAATTAAAGTGACAAAAACTGATTTCTATTTGTAAAGATACATAATATTTAGAGAAATTCAAAAATGCTGATATAAGTTAAAATTTATTTTTTACAAAGACGTATATCTTATCTATAACGTCTAATCAGAATAAGCAGTAAGTTATATATGTTAACTTGTGTAGAAGAAATTTCCATTGCCGCTTTAAAATTTTCCACAGCTCTTTATTATCCACATCTCTTTATTATCCATGATGTCATATATGTATTTATTTTCCAGATTCTTGTCAGTTTATCAAATATTATCAGCAATTTTTAATAAAATACTATCCTATATAGTTGTGATAATAAGAAACGCACACGTCCAGATTAGATGCGTTTCGCCTTTCTGTTTGTAATTTCTTCAATACTTGTCATCGTAACTCTTCAGCCCTTTATAGCGTAACCGTATAAAGCTGTCGCATTAATGTCACGGGTACGGCAATAGGAATCCGAGCCAAGAAAATAAAAAAGAAAGCAGGACCCTGGATTTATTCTCCCGTTCGTGAGGCTCGATGAGTGGCTTTAAATCACAATAGGATTTTACCTCTGTCCATCATTCCGGGAGGTCTCGCGATGTTTTCTCTGTATATATTTCAGATATTGCGCGTTGTTTAGTTTACGTTACGCTTTTAATAAAAATTCTTTTTTACTGTAACTCTTTACTTATACTGCGCAAATATATTGACAGATTTTAATACTTTTAGTTTAGATAGTTATTGATGTAGACGAAAAAATAAAGTTTTGTGAAAAAAGCAATTATATAATTACACTTATAAAAGAAACATAATAATTATAATATTACTTTTGTATTACGTGCGCTTCTTTATACTTTTTACTAATTGTATGAACTATGTCCAAATATCTACTAAATCAAAACTTGAATTATTATTTTAGCATAAAAATGATCTTTACGCATTTGTGGAATTCGTGGACCACGTAATAGCTTCTGCGGCGCTAATGGCTCTCAATAAGCGACTTTTTCTAAAGAAGGTAAGTGTTACTGCTATTTTTATGCTGGTATTATTTGGCAATGTTTTCAACTGTCATTTTTACACTTTATTGTCTTTCCTCTTTTATCATTCATTCTCGAAATAGTAATTTTATCTTATTTTTTTGCTTTTATTCTTCTGTAAAATATTTAAGGCAAGACGAATAATAAATATATCGATTTAATAAGATAAAATCGATTTTTAATAAGCCTATATATAATATAGACCACAAAAGTCATAAGTTCTAAACACAATCGTAAACTCTATTGATGTAGAATAGAATGGAATGCGTTTGACCATACTCCCCTCTCTTTTACCACTTTCGTCTTTCCTCTCACGTCCTCCTGTCGCCCTGCGTCATATTCGAACTCCATGTGCAGTTAAAGTTCGTCGGTTGACGGTTACCACCTAGCGCTCGCGGGGAACGTCGACGGCGGTTGCGAGTGAATCAACGATAGTAGCGCGCGGAGACAAGTCTGCGGTCGGGGACGAAGCGGGGTCGTGCTCAAGGGGTCGTCCTAGAGGTTGAGAGAAGGTATTGGGATCCGGCTGGAATAGCTAATGCTCGAATATGTCATAGTTTGGTGGGATGTGGTCAGAATTATATATGCTACACGATATATACGCTAAGTTACTTCATTCTCTCCTCTATTGCTCTCCTATTACCATGCATCCCCCTCTGCAGCTTCTTCTTCTCCTGCTCTTACTCCGTTTCTCCTCTCTTACTTTTCATTCCCCGTACCTGCCTACCCCTTCGTTCGCTCATCTCTCCACGGGTCCTTCCTGACCTCGCTTCCTTCTCTCGCTCGCGGCTTCTCGCGGCCTCGATTTCATATACACCACCACATCGCTATCAACACCCTCCAATTCGCCATCCCGCCAGGACGTATATCGCAGCCCGTAACGCAGAGAGTTACTCGGTTAGTTTAGATTCGCTCAAGCAAGTTTTGATGTCGTGCACGCCTACCCCGCGATCCTCTCCGACCGCCTATCCCCTAGCCACCGAATACTCTTCGAGAAGTCTTAGTGCTACCTTCCATGCTACAGTCACTCTCTAACATTTCCTTGCAGGTAAGCTTCCTCTCTATATCTTCACACACAGATATATATATATATATATATATATATATATATATATATATATATATATATATAACCAGTATCGCAATCGAACACGCGTATATTTAATAATAAGAAATTCGAAGAAACTTTTTTTTACATGGAGAAATAATTTGTATGTGATTTTACGATATGTTAAGTTATATATATATATATATATATATCTTTCTCTCTCATTCTCTCTCATTCTCTCTCATTCTCTCTCTTTCCGATTCGCTTTCTGTCCCTATTTTCCTTCGTCTTCCTGCGTACTTCTCCAAAGAACCGTCGAGTTCGCTATTACCGCCGACACATTACTAATGCCGAACTGGTCGTAATAGATTGGATGCCTGGAACTTCGGTATGTCAACTAATGTGGCAGACTAACTCCTTTCACTCGTCCATTCTCCCCTATTTCGTTCTCCTCTTGCTCTCCGCACCGACTCGTTTCTGCGTATGTGTCGCACTTCAACGAGCGTAAGTAGAGCACGATCGTTGCCAAACTTTCTTGAAAAATGATTGCTCTTTATAGTTTCTCATTTGCATTCAAATATATAAATATGATGAGAGAGATATGCTTTTATCATTCTTTCTTTACTTAAAACTTTTTATAGATATTACGGATGATATTAATACTGTACGATTAATCAAAATTATGTTTGATTGTATTGATTAAAACAATTTGCTTAAATTAAGTAAATTATCGAGTTTGCCATTCTTCGCAACATAATCGCAGAAACAATCTCCCCTTTCGTGCTGTCTAGACTTCTTATTTCCCATTAGGACCTCGCGAGATTTCTAACGTCGTGAAAAATAAAATTCTTACAAGCCTCGCACCAGCAACCTGACTGAAAGGAATTCGGAAGTAAGTCGAAGCAGAAGTTCGGCCAAAAGAAGTATTTCTTATGCACAGCGGAGTACCTATTCCGCATTGCGGTCCTAAGCGTGCAGCCGAGTGGCGCGATCGCTAAGGAAAGCGCGCCGGCATTTCGCTATGTAACGAGGGGAATTAACCCGCAAGTTTAAGCGCGATACAGCCGCCGACTTTACTTTACTTACCTACCCGTGTCCCATACTACTACCGAATGTACCTCTCCCACTCATCCCCACTGCCGTTACTGTGTTTCCTCCCCGTCTTCCGCAAGCCTTCCCTATACAATATAGTAGTCTCCGCATCGCTCATTAGCTCGAATTATACTTGCACGTGACTACGCCACAAACGTTATATATCGGGCGCGATCGTGCGTGGCGAGTAATTCCTCCCCATTCAGTGTTATTAATGCAACGCGCCTTGTTTCTCAATCTGCAGCATTTAATTTCCAGTCGATTCGCGCATCGCGAGGTATTTTAGTCTGATGTGACCGTAGCGCGCCCGCGGACTGATGTAGGGGCCTTTGTGTAAACGACATTACGGTTGTGCCGTTTCAACGCGAATAGCCCGCTGTTTACCTCATTGTATTCGATTACGATGCCGGAGGTAATTAGCTCCGGCGGTAATGGTAATCGATACCGATAGTATCAATTACCCACGCGTGGGCGAAACATTTGTCTTTCTTGCTGGTAATGTATCGAAACGTCGATTGCTCGGGAACTTTACACCGTAATGTACCGGCTGTAAATAGCCTCCAAGTACTAAGGAAGATGTAAATTCTCCCTTGACTGTGTTTGCAGAGACTTATTGGCTGTCACGCTCATGTTTCTAACTTTCACTCATAGCTCTGAATAATAATGTATTGCTTGTTAATGATCTCTGATTGTGTTTGATTATTGATTTAATAATTATCATATAAAATAAATGGTATATAATCACACACACACACACACACACACACACACACACACACACACACACACACACACACGATTTTCTCTTGATGTACTAAGGCATAAAACGCGTGGCAAACAATGTCTACACGATGTGATTATATACGTTCTTAATTTAAATATATAGTTTACTCAATAAAATTATTATCAATAATAATAATTAATAAAATAAAATATCCGTTTGTTGTTTTAGTATATTTATCTGTTTCTTGTAAAGGCAAGATATCTTAGAGATATGAATTGCTCTGTAATATATCTACCTAACTGCGTGCCAACAAATGTGTTCTCAGCTATAACTCGTATAGTGACACAGCAAACATTGGTATCAAATGACGAATAGATGGTTTCCCAATTCCATTCTGTGATGTGATCACAGTAACGGACGCAGATGGTAAGAAGGGGGACAGTAGGTATATATGATCTCTCGTAACTTTAGCTTGGCTTCGCTCTCCACCTTGTTTATGGATATCATCGTTGTCTTGTTTGCGAGTGATATAGTGTATCAGTTGAAGGAGAATCCTGAATATGTTGGTTGACAATTGCACCAATCTCTTAACAAGAGCAATCGAGGATATAGCATCGGATATTGATACTCTAGTTTAAGTACAAATCTCCATGAAATGCGCAGAATATTCTAGCAAATTGATTACATCTTCAATAAACGTTGTCATAAAAATTTTACTGTATCTTTCTCAACTAACGTTTTTAGCAAATATTTCACCAATAGTGTGTTATAGAAAAGTTATGTAAAAAAATATTTTTTATAGAATTTATAAAATTTGAGGTAAATAAAATGTGAAAGATTTTAAATAAACATTGTAAAATATCAATGTACTAACATTTCTTATTATACTAAAATAATTCAGTTATGCGATTAAAGATAAGCAATGTTTTATTTTGCTGCTAATGCTTCTATCCGACTTCGAGTCGAAGCTACATTATGTCCCCGACGAAAGAAACGATCTAGGGTAGCGCTTCCACTCTTTCGGAACAATGCGTTCAAAAAGAAGCGTGTTTACTGGCATTACGCTCTTTGTACTCGATGGCTGGTGATGTAATGGTTGACAATCTGTGTTAACATTTTGACAGAGAATGTGTCGAAGTTATGAATGGTAGAAGTCAACCACTGCAAATGGGAGGTATTGTACCGCGCGTCATACTTGCGATGTTTTGTTTCCTCAGTTACCCTCGAAAATCTTTTAGCCATTTCCCAGTCAACTCACAAAACCGATAAAAATCTAACAAAAAATTTTTGTTGCGGAGAAAATAATCAAAATAAACGAAATTTTTATAAAATTAATATATAAAAAAT
>NW_021852127.1:508135-525325 GCF_003651465.1 Formica exsecta
AAATAATGTTTAAATATAAATAAATACAAGATATAAGCAATTATAAGATAACAAGATTAGTAAAGATAAAGTTCTTAACATAATACTGTAAATTAGTGTCTTTATCGTTCAATTTTAATAAATACATATTTTGGCATCATGTGTATTAAAACAATGTCAATATATTTTAAAGTTTATTAACATAAGCTTTTTGCATAGACTTTTATTACTTAAAGCGTACGACATATAGAGTCGTAAAGCACGAGTGGTGTAAAGCAAAGAAATAGAAAAGCACAAGGAATGAATGGATTTCCGAAAGCACGTACTTCTCACAAACGTGGGAAGATACGTCAACTATGAATATCGACGAAACGTAGATATGAGTCGCAGAAACGGAAATCAGTTGGGAGTACCAAGTTACGATTGAGATTTAAGTTATTGACAAGCTACTTTGGCGAATCTCCACTGAGATCTGGCTGGTTTATCCCGGAGGCCCACTGCCTTTTGATTTCCCCCAGGACTCAACCCTTGAGATTCCATTCTTCTGCCCACAATGAGGCCCTGCCTTTATGCTACTTTATCTCCATTGCGAGCATTTCACTCTTGCTATTTCCGACAACGTGCCATATACAGGTAAAGCAATAAAATCTTCTATTTTTTACAAATTATTATATATAGGCTTATTTTATAGAAATATCATTAAATTGAATTATTAAAAATTTCGTTGAAAAGTTATGTTGTTAAAATATTAATGAATATATATCTCTTCAATATAATGTTAACTAGCATCAATTTCATAAATAAGTCGTTAGATGGAATAGTGCACTATAAAAGTTACGTTTTTTTTTTATTTTAAAAAACGAAAATATTTGTAAAAATATTTAATGTGTGTAAATTTGTAAAATATTTTTTTATAGATATTTTATATTGTATTTAAAAATATTGCACAATATTAACAATCTCTCAAACAAGTGTTATTTAATATTAAACTATTATAAAATAAATCGATATAATGAATATTGATATATCTATTATATAAACATACGTATATCTGAAAGAGGATATTAAGATATTTTTAAGATGACGATAATTCTCGATTTAGGAACAAGATGAATTCTTCGTAATAGCAATAATAATGACAGTAATAAGGTCACGAACTGCTATTACTTTAATAATGACATTCGGATTGGTACGTTGGTCGATCTGCTTCCCTAATAAAACAGAAGTTGCTGCGATTCCCGTCGCTTATGGTTAGGAGACACGCGACTGCACTTCGCATTGTAAATATTAGCCGCTACTTGTTTTAAAGAGAGATCGCGAGGAGAGCCTTTTCGATTCGATGAGTTTAGATGATTGCGGACAATTACCGCGAAAAACAGTAAGAGATACTTATTCGACATTATCAACGTTATTGTGCCGAATGTATTTGCTGGTAACATTGTTTAATATTGTTTAATATTCAAAAATAAATAAATCAAGAGATACCTTTTTAATTGAATAAATAAACTAATAAAATTATAAAAGAAAATATTGCAGCTAATATATCATTACTTTCTTTCCAACTTTTTTGCACCAATAAGTCTCTTTCTATTTGGGAAGAAAATGTTGTTATGTTTTCATTTTTTTTTTTTTTAAGCAATAACAAAGGGGTCTTAAAACGAGAAATCTAGATTCGATTGATTTTTACGATTTCTAGTCGTGATTACAGCTGCGTCCCTTCAATGTTTAGTGTTTCCTCGTTTTTCGACGAATGGCTATCTGAAACTACTCTATCGAGGGAATGGTTGAGAGAGTCGAACGAACGATGGTCAGCACGAACAGTGGACATTTCACCCATTTCCCCTCAGCCCCTTTTTCCCCCGGCTCGACACGTAGTATATTTTATCGCATTACTGGCATTGTTGCATCAGCCCCCGCTGCACCTCGGCGGTCACCACTGAACGTGCAGCCGCCCCCCGCTCGTCCGCCAGTCTCCCCGTCCGAGCCGAACACCATTCCACGAGGATTAAATATTGACTGCGATTCTGATTTATAGTAATTGCCGGAGGGAATGGCGCGAAAGTGAGATGAAACGGACTAGAGGGAGAGGCGTTGAGCGAAAGGGCACGGGAGGGAGGCGAGAAGGGAATCGAATGGATGGGTGAGGCGCAGACTGGACGGTTTTCGAGGGGTAGATTGGAGGGCGGGGGGGTGTCGAAGCCAACGGTGGAGGAGGAAAGCCATTCCCGCGCCGCTTTCGCTCGCTGACAGATGCATTTGCCAAAGCGTTGCGGACGTTTCTGGCTCGTTCCACGTCGTCACACGGCATGTTGTTATTATCGTACGTTTTTATTTAACGTCGCGGCGCGCACCAGTTACACCATCAATACGTAATACTGTTACACGGCGTAATCTATATATCTGATAAATGCGACTTTTTTAGAATATTATTATACCGGACGGATACACGTGCGACGCGATGAGTATCGCGTTTTATAATTATCCACAATTTCGTAAAAAATATTTGCCTCTTAAAACTATCGTTGTTTAAAAACGGAAAACTGATAGTAGATATTGCAAAAGATACTCAATTGTATATTGATATTGGACATGCATGGAAAATGTAAATACCTTTTTAATAGGACATATGTTTTATATATGGGATAAGCATATCCGCTAATAATACAAATGTTCTTGAATCGGAAAAACTTTTTTTCTTAAAAATATGCTTAATAAAATAGAAAACAGATGCAAAGCTTCAGTTTATCTTGTTTTGCAAATGCGTTTGTTTTTGAAATACAACAGTAGTTTTACGTTATGCTCGTAAAAAAAGTAGATACTTCGACAATTTTCTTGGTAAATTTTTTCAACTGAAAAAAGTTAATATTTTTTATTACCATTCTTTTTTAATCGAATATACAACAATCATAGATCTAGGCAATTTATTACTTGATCCTCATGTGGATCATAGAAAAAACAACAGTTAAATACTATATTTGTAGATTGTGTATGTATATACGAATATATAGTGATTTATGTACATATATATGCGAACGATATGTTGAATTCCATTACTTTCATAATCCTAAAATATATTTATAATCTAACTGAAAAACAGCTTTGTTTGTAAAACAGATTTGCAATCTATATTTTTGCGTCGCTCTCCTTTTTCTCTTTATATTTCGGATCACACGCGTATTCTTTGCTACATTGCAACATACATGCAACATGCTAGGCATGCATATTTAAAAATTCCCACTATTTTCATATATATATATATATATATATATACTTGTGGTAATAATATTCTAGCCTTCGCGAATACATTATTCATCCGAGACCAACTTCAAATTTTAACCTGGGAACTGGACGGGATTTTCAGGCAGGTTTTCAAACAATTATTTCTGAGTACGCTATGTTCGTGCGTTTCGCAATTAATTATTTGTTAATTGCCGCCAATTAAGGTAAATAATGAGACGGCGCGATGGTAGGGGTGAAAGCAAGTGACGCGAGGGACGAGAGGGGAAAAGGACGAGCGCGCGGTGCAAGCATAGAGACGGAAACTGGTCACCGTAGTACCGAGAACGGTGATTTAGTGAGGGAACAGCAGGCGGCGCCCGATTATTTTTGGTTTTAGCTGTGGCGGCCATTATTTTTGGTCTCCCGCTCGCCGCAACTTGGAGTCTACACGGCCAGAAATTTAGTGTGACCGAGTTCAAGTGCGCAAAAAGCCTTGCCGTTCTGCGAAACCGGGGACCGCACTCAATGACGGACGAATTGCAAAGATTTCCCGCGCCAATAAACGGTCGTTCATCTATTGGATTCTAACGACCGTGCTACGATTAACATCCCTGCAATCGATAGAAGTCAGCGACGCAAAATAAAACGTTACTATAAACGTTATATAAATTTACATTATTAAAATAAAAATTATATTGTCTAATGTATCATTTTTAATATTTATTATCATATATTACATAAAAAAAATCAGGTTGCATATAAGAATAGTAATAAATTATTATTTGTTTTTAATTTAAATAATTTTTTTAAAAATATCTAACAATTATCATTAATTAAAATTAACTAATTAATAATTTTGTTAGTGTTGATACTATAACATGGTTACTTTTTGAATAATTAAAAGGTTAGGTATGTCATTATTGATTTACTTAAATATTACGTAGATATATTGAAGAAACGGAATGAAATATCCAGCCCCAGATGTGAAAGATTATATTGCACGAAGATAGTAATATGTTATGAAATGGGAGGATAGGCGGATATGAGTACTCTAGGATGGAAAAAAAGCGCCGGCACTTTGAGGAAAATGAAATAAATGATGGAGAATCACCCCTCGCCGACACACCAGCCGGCCCGTCAGGCGTTTTTATTAATTCCTCTCGGATACAATTAGTTGGTCTATTCGTCAGACGCTTTTCATTAACTCCCCCTTCCTACCGCTCTTTTACCGACTCCGTACCCCTTTTCCGTCCTGTCATGTACGCTATCTCTTTTCTCACCTACCATCTGTCTTTTCTCAAAGGAAAGCTGACTATGAAAAAGTTATATTTTTAATGTTATCTTAGACTTCTTTTGCAAAAATTATATAATTTATAATTTATATTAACATTTCAATATTATACAGAATTTTTCTCAATTATTGTATCAATACTTTTTTGAATATATAATGACGATAAGTAAAATATAATTTTAGAAGTTTCTAAATCTCTTGATGATATCGAGTAACCACTTAGAGCTCGAGGCAAAATTGAAAATTATATGCCCATTTGATTTAAATTATCAAGTATTTTGCAGTTTGACGAGCATAATTCTATAGTCCTCGCAAAACAAGAGAACTGCAAAATATTGATTAAATTAATAATTTTATATTTTTTAATCTCTTGAGCCCAAAATAAAATTTTGTCTACATTAATATGTTACAGAAATGGTTAAATGGAAATAAGTTTTACTGTTATAAACTTTTCTTGATGTTAAATACTTTATTTGAATCAAATTAATATAAATTATTGTACAAGTGATCAAATAATGCATGACTATATGAAGCGAGCGCGGATTCAGTAGTAATAGAGTCATTTAGTCAGACGCGGATGAAGCGTCGAGCCGAAAGCAATGGACAAGAGGTAAGAGTGATTTGCTACAGAGCGGCGAAAGTGGAACTTTAGGATCGGTCCATCAACGAGAAAGGTGGATGGGCAGATGGCCGATGCGCGTTGGACCTCTAATGGAAATTAAATAAAAGAGAATCGAATGAACTGTAACCCAAAATTGTGTTCGCCTGATGAAAAACAAAGAGCCGGCGACTGCTGCGCCGGAACGGCTGGCGGCATGAAAAGAAAGATAAAGAGAGACGGAGAGTCACGCGAGAAGGTTTGCGGATAGAGAAGTACAGGAGTGACAGAGGAGGGTAGGAAGAACGAGGAGGAGGATAGTCTCGTTTCGTGGTTGGGACGTGAAGGGGTTGAGGATGAAGGGATGCAGGCGGCGGGAGGGCCGACGTAGAAATGGAGGAATTGGAGAAGTGGAAGTCGACTGTGGGCCGGGGTGGCGACCGGAGAAATACGTATCCTGTTAGTTTTACACTGTGGCTCCAATTGATTTGAAATCGATTGTCGTTCGAACGGTTTTCAATTGATCGATTACGGAGGGTGGCTTGGAAAGAGGGGTGCCGCCGCCCTCCGTGCCGTATCACGAGAAACAGAAAAAGAGAAGAAGAGAAAGAGAGAAAAAGAAAGGAGGGAAAAAGAAAGCAGAAAGAGAGAGAAAGAGAAAGAGTTTGGCCTGCGGGAGGACTTACTCTAAGCCCACGCCAATTGCATCCCGTTTTTTACGCCCGCTTGTTTCGACGTGCCTTTACGGTCGCCCGACCATTTTCTTCCGCCTTCATCCTTCCGTTTCTTCTCAGGACGCTACTTTAATTTTTCGCCGTCTTGCCTGAATTTCTTCTCCGAGCCTCCGTACCATTCATTGTCACTCTAGTACCATTTGTTTTCTCGCCACCTTACTTTTGCAATTTATAGCGATAAGTAGTTAGAATCTAATAAATTATTTTCTCGTTGAGTTGGTGACAAGATGCAAATCAAATTAGTTGCTGTGTTTTCTCTATTAATATTTAGTTTTCTTAAAAAATACACTTGATCTGTTAATATATATTCTGTTTTATATTTAAATATCAATATATGTAGAGAATTTAATACATTACTTATTGCAATTCGAAATTTATTACTTTGAATCTAACGTTTCTCTTCGGACACAGTAATTTTGATATTTATATTATTATAATTATATAAGTAATTGATATATCTTTGCATATGTTAAAATACAAAATTATTTCGAACATTATATATTTCATATTTTATTTTGTGTATAAATTTTAACTCAGAAAATAGAAATAAAATTTGACAATAATAAGATTTCTGTGAGAATTGTTAGTTGTTAGTATTTGCGTCGTTGCATAGTACTGCTAACGTAGGAGTTTGTTTATTAGAGACATAGAGCAACAGGAAACATGAGTGAACCGGCAGCCGCTTTCATCATTAAACGCGTACGACCGGCCTGATGCAATCCATGTTAATTAAATCAGTCGATTTATACATTGTGAATGTGCGAGTATACACGAGCTCTGTATCTGTTTGCACATAATTCTGCAACTCGGAATATCTGAAACTTTGCGTTATAGAGATCGCCATATAATTCGTCCTTTAATCCAATAAATAGGAATTATCGCGGTCCTTAATCCGAAAATGTTTCCACGTTTATAATACAGTTGAGAGTTGTCTTATGTATTAATATTGCCAAATTTTTTAATAAAATATGGATAATAACAATTAATTAAATGCTCTACTATTTTTCATAAAAAAAATTATAAGAAACAAAAACAATACTTAAAAAAAATTTTTTTTTGACAAAAATATCTTATAAAAACATTTACGCGCGCGCACGTATTCCTACAAAAATTATATTTGATATTAAATGCAGGATTTTAATTAGTATTATGTATTAGTAGTATGTTTAATTAGTAGTATGTTTGCAATTAAGTCTAGGATTGGATATTTCAGATATTTTCGGAAAATTATAATAATTTAACATGTATTCCAAGAAATTAGGGCAACGTCATCAAAGCGTTCCGTTTCAAATGTACTTATATTCATAAAGTTAGCGTACCCTCTGATTAATTAACAGCAATGAAAGGAGAGAACGTTTAACGACATGATTGCACAGCGTGGGAAGATCACTTCCTGATGGGTTTCTGACGATAGATGCAAGACAAGTCCAGCCCTTGCAGTCTCGCAAGACAACGCGCGGAGAACAAAGGCCAAAGGCGCGGCGGATCGTCGAAACGGTATACTCTGGCGCAGTCCGGAAATAATGAAAGGGTGTTTATCCAGAATTAGGTCCGACCCCCGTTTCTGGTCCAACCCCCGTGGTACCCCCATAGTCCACCGCTCGCTCATTCAGACAAATTAGCCCGGTGGTGGCTCTTTGTAGTCGTACAATTCAAAGCGCGTGTTACTTTTACCCGCTCGCATTCATGTTGGCAGAGCTCTTCAACACTTCATTTGGACAGACTTCGGTGCCTCGCCAGGAGAATATAAAGGATCCATCCCTTTACCTCCTAGTGTTAGGAGGAGAATATATTTCTTGTTCGTTTCTTTTTTTCCCTCCTGCCGCGAGCTCGCGGCCATCCATCTCGAATTATCATCTGTGTGCGAGCTTTTGCATGAAAGTTCGTTCTTCTCAATCGTTTGCGCATAAAAAGAAATAAAATAAAGCTGCGACAATAGGGCTCTCTTCTTGTGATACCGGAACGCCTCGCGGCATTAAAGAATTTCTACGTTTTATTATGAAAGAATTGGCACATTGGATATCGCCCGATATCTTATGAGATATTGACAAGATTTTATTTTCTTATGTATTAATTATGTAAATAATTAATTCTTGCGTAACGTTATAGATAATTATGCAGACAAAGATAAAAAAAATTATTCATTATACAGAATCTTACTTTGTAGTAATCTTCCGGTTTTATCATTTTATGATATAATTATATTTATCTTTCAATTAGACACTTTATTTTAATGTCTTTGGTTTTATAATTTTCTTTTTAAATGGCAAAATATGAAGATCTCTATTTTTTAACAAATAGTTCATTTTTACAATACGAAATCAACGTAAAAGCTACATTGTTGGAAAAAGTTATAACAGAAAGAAAGAAAATGTAAAATTATCATAAGTAATCGACACCTGTAATATTTACGCAACGATAAGATTTCTATACATATAATATGAATTAAAATAAAATAAATAAAAGCCGATTATTCAGCAATGCTTTGTGCAACACTAGTATATGCCAGAAAGTTCTGTTACTGCAATTACAAGAGACTCGGCAAATTCTATGCTTACCCTACAATTACGTCTAAGATTGGAGGTGTAATTACAAATTGTGTTCTAGCATGAGTACATGTTATATCTCCCAGATTCATGGAATTCGTGCGCTACTGATAACGTTAAATTAATGCAATGTCTTAATTATGTCATCGCAATAATATTCGTTGTCGCAGCAGTAATTGCAGCAATATCCTAATGTATCAAAATTGTTAGCTACGTAAATGTATCGATTAATCTCCATATTAACGGCTTTAAGAATTAATACTTGCATATATTTAATTTAACATGTATATCTAAGACTTTTATTTAATGCATAAATGAAGAATTATTTATATAAATCAACATACAACGCAGAGTTAAATTCAAGTTGTCAATCAAAAAATTGAAACATATATGTCTTCAATATGTGTGTAAGAAAAAATGACGACATAATGTTCGGTAGGCTATACATGAAGACATGATATGTGTTTTGGGTACTTAGCTTCCCTTTCAGGATAAACATTCCAGGTACTAAGCCCTCCCACCAACGTCAAGGTGTACCCGTTGGGAGGGTTCTATTATATAATTATGTAATATATAATATATATAAATTGTAATTCATTTTATAATTGAAATAAATGATTTTATATGTTTTTTTAAAGAATAAAATTCAATTTTAGAATAGTACGCGAAGAAATTTCTCATAACAACAAATTTTACGAAGACTTTCAAAATAAATTACATGTGACGGCTGGGGTGATATCATTTTGCATTATTATTTAACATCAACTGTATACCGTTATTTTTGTTGTACCTGTCGGATGTAATATCTGTCTGATACTCTGATCCATATGCATTTTTTTATTTCGTTCTTGGAATATTTCAAAATTCAATTCAATCTATACGCAATTTAATAAAACTATCCTGATACTAATTAAAATATTTTGCGTTTGCACAGTATTTGTATTTATTATTTTTGTAAAAGAATTGTTTTGTTAGGCGCAAAAAATTAGAAAAAAGTGACGAGAGATATTTGCGAACTAATCGCACTTTATTGACCTGTAATGTTCATTCTTATTGTCTATTGATTTTTCCAAGTTTTAGTACACGCTACGCCATTCAGTTTATTGATGACCATGCTTATTTGGCCGAGTGCCTAACGGTCAGGAAATTTCTAAATAGATCCGTAAACACCATAAAGCGCGGGTTCCGCTCGATGCCAACGAAGTGGACTGCGTCGATCCATTAATCTTGAGAATTAAAAGAAAATTAATTACAGTTGTTGCAACTTGAGTGGGCTCTGCTGATGGATGATGAGAAACGGCGAGATGTCAGCCGACGGAAGAAGAGCGGAGAAATGGGAGAGGGATCAAGATGAAGCGAACTGACATTTTGCTTCGTGCATTCCGCAGAACTTCTTCCAGATCTTAAACATTACTTTCATTGACATAGCTAAGCGGGCGCTGCTTATATATATATATATACACAATATATATTTTGAATAAATTTCGTCTTTACTTCAATATACCACATAATTACTATAGAGTATTGATTGCTAAAAGATATTATATGTGATAATAATTCAATATTATAACACTGTGTTAAGTTACACGCGTTTTAATTCTTCAAAATATTTTTTGATTAATTTTTTTTTGTTAGTGATGTTTAAAATTTATATTTACTTTTTGTACATAAAATATTACTGATACACACAGTATAATTTCTCTTCACGCAAAATATTTAGTATTGATTGATTGCGCTAAATGTAGTTTTTTACAGATCAAACACTTGCATTTTGATTTTGTTTCGCATGTTTATTTCTTTGTAATGTTCTTGTTCTAATAAAACTGACCAAATATTTAAGGAGTGAGAGAAAAGATAGAGGCGATGATGGCGTTTCTGTAGGATAGGCATCGATGGACCTGTTAAAGCGAACACGGATCTATCCGCTTTGATGGGATATCTCTCTCTCCTTCTCTTTCTCTGTTCATCCTTATTCGCTTTCTCTTTCTATGTTCGTCGGGATAGGTTAAATATTCAGTTCCGGCGGGTTAAGGATTCAGGAAGGGTGCGGCCCTCGATGTCGCTCGTCTCGCGTTACGTCCCGTATAAAGGAACACGAAAATCCGTTCCTCGTGAATTACAGCGACGGCTTGTCCCATCCGTTATCCAAGCCATCCCCGTTTCCTGGTAATTAACTATCAATTCGTTGGATCGAAACTTGGTACGATTATATTTTGGGCTAAAGCTATTTTTTTCGCATCCGTGGTAGCGCTTGTAGACATTTGCGTTCGTTTTAAAACCCGCTAAATCCAGAGCGATTGAGATAATTATAAAGTTGAGATTGAATCGAACAACCATTTTCTCTCCCAGGAATTGAAAGAATCCTTATATATAAGATAGCATAGAAATTATCTTCTAAAAATTGACATTGCATATTTTTAGCTGTTTCGTAAATATATTAATTATACGATGTCTGTATATCACAATGTGTGTATGTGTGTGGATGCTTATTAATAATGGTAATATATATTCAATAGGTGAACCAGAGAAAACGGAAATATATCGTAGTAGGACGTTTAAATATTCTTCTCATTTCTTATTCAGAGTATATTTCATCCCTTCATTCATTCATTCGTTTGCTCCTATACATATACATACACTTACATATATATATATATATATTCTTTGGATAGAATTGTCTTTAACTTCACTGCTTCTTTTGCAAAAAAAGAAATAAAGAAAGAGGGCTCAACTACCCTCCTTAACGCACCGAAAAATCTGGAAGATTTGTGCGACGCATCTGCATTTTAATTATTCTGAATAATTTCCTGCATAATCTTTATCCTGCAAACTTGGTGGGGTTAGTCCTTTTAGCATTCTAATTCCGTTTTTTTTTTTTTATAAAATCTGGTTATATAATAAAGTTTCTAAATTATCTTTATAAATAAACTTTAAATCTTTTATTGTCTAATTTATTTTCTGTAAACAAGTTATTTATATTGCAAACAGGTCATATCTACTATTTATATCTTCAAGCGGTACGAGGCATTGACAAGTTTGACGTCAGAGAGAGAAAAAAAGAGAGAACGAAAAAACATCATATTGTTAATATAAAGTTTATAAATAATACAAAACATTTTAAATTGTAAGATTATTAAAAGATAATTAAAATATATCAAAATAATTAAAAATATAATATAAGAAGACGCATATATTGTATAATCTGCAGTAAATCAATTAAAAATATAATAACATTAGTCAAACAAGAGCTACAAATTGATCTCAGGTTTCTTTTGGGTTTTCTCTTTTACGCAAGGGCTCCGTTTTTTTTATTAACCAGATGCATTTATCACAGTCCAAAGAATGGATGAGACTCGACGGCGCGACCCTACTGCCGCCACGTTATTTTTTCCCTTCGCTGAATATTTGTCTCTATCCGACGAAGAAAGGGTTGGTAAGCGGATCGCGCCGGAAGGGTGTCAGTCGCTTATTAAAAAACCCTTTGGTCTTAGACGCAGCGTGATTTTATCTTCTTCCCCTGCTTTTACGGACAATGCACAATCATTAAAACTCACCATAGAAAATTACTCTGAAAACGGAAACGCATTGTCGAGGAAAGTTAATCGTAAGAAAATTTTACGCGTTTTTAACAGAAAAACTATATTGGATCGTCCGAATATCCTAAGATATTAGCTAAAATCTAAAAGTAATGTCTTTTTATAAAATTTATTATTTTTCTGGAACATGTTTTTTAAATATTAAAAATTCTGAGAAATAGAAGTTACGAAAATACAACTTTCTATCATAATTTACATTACAGAAAAACATAACACTTAAAAGATCGCTAATTTTGTTAATTTGTTACTTTTTTAACTTGTTAATTTTTCTGTAAAATAAAGATTTTATCAAAAAATTATAAAGAAGTATATTTTTTAGAAAAAATTATAAAGAGGTTGCATGTAATAAATAGTATATACATAAGATTTCTTTTTTCCATGTTTTGCATGCATTGTACGCATCGCACAAAGTATTTGTAAATCGATAAGCTGCGTGGAGAACATCGTATAACAAACTAGCTGTAAGGAAGAGCATCTGTGATCCCTCGATGCATCGGCTAGTCCAAGAGCGCTATTATCCGAAAGACTTGAACGGTCATACTTAGCCTCCGTCCGTTCTTCGGTGACCTCGATGGCTTTTGCACTCGGAGCTCCCAAGGGTAGCTTAATCCTAAAGGACCTGGTAGAGGGCATTAGGGATGGAAAGCAAGTACGGGAGGGACGAGGTGGCTGGCTTGACGGTAGGTGTGTCCCGCGAAGTAGGTATCTATTAAGGAGCGTAGCAGTGAGGAGAACGGGTTGTTCGGTCTAAAACTTGTACCTACTCCGAGGAACTTTGTGTGAAATGCGCCTCGAGCACATCCTGCCGCGTCTCCTTCATCCTGTCTTCCATATTAACGGTCGTATCCCTGCACCGTACCTCGCCATCACCTACGTCTTACCGTCTCGCCCGTTCCCAGCATCGTCTTTCTCTCTTCGTTTTCCCGCGATTCCCTACGATATTCAAAGCGGGGAAGGTTTTCGCTTCTTGGGCGTTCGCGCAGCTTGCGATTTCAATGGCCGCGGTTATATTATGTTACGTGTGTTGGCGAAAGCGCAACGTAGCCGCGAAATAGATGTAAATTTTGAATATTCCTAGTTGCAAAAGCCCGATGCAAACTTTAAGTAGCAATTATCGTCAATTCGACATTTTATGATACGCAATTAAAGCGGACTTATCAATGCGGAAAGTAAGAAAATGTTGCATCTAATAAGTTTGCATCGTGTGCGCGTGTTAATATCTATATACATACATATTAAAGCGAAGAATCACGGATAAGAACACACTCTCTCGCTCCTCTGCACTCTTTCTATTGAAAAGATACTAAAAGATTAATAACATTTTAATTGCAAATATTTGTTTGCCTGGAAAAATGTAGCAACATTATTAAAATATTAAAATAATATTAATTGTTTTGGAAAAATTTTTCATAAATGACTCTCACGTATATTTTACATTCTTGGACATTGTTTTTCTAAGTGTACAATTTGGCGCTGATGTGTTTAATTATATTGTAAACAAAGTTAAATCCGTAGTAAATTTCGTATGCCGATCTCGAAGGACCGATGAACAGCAGCCTAATTTCTGGAGTCCGAGTAACTCGTGTGAGAAACAATGGCCAAATCGCCGGTGAACAGGCGAAGTTCGTCGAGATCAAACAATCAGTTCCGTCGGGCCGAGCAAAAGATTATTTCTGGCAACTGCTCGTAAAAATTAAACCGCCACCGTCGGCCGTTAGTTTGACCCCGCTTAGCATCGTCCCGCCATCAACTTGTCTCCGAAAGGAGAGTCCACGGTCACTTCGCTTGACCGAGTTAGCTAACAGTTTGTGTCGCTGATGGAATAATGGTCCATTTGGGATGCACGTGCTGCCGCAGTACCCTCCTTTCACTTCACCGCTCGCTGTCGCGCGTATTTACATGTAATCTTGTACAATTAATATTTACGTCAGTTCTCGCTACGTTCTACATCGCAACCAGTTAAAATTGCATTTAAACATATATTTTCACACTCGATGACACACTGTCGCGCTATATGTACAAATAATAAACCGACAGTACAAGAAATTGCAATTTTGTATTATCGGGATCTCTACCGGTAAATCATAGCTTAATCATAAATGAATAATATTTGCAGTATAAATAAATTATTTTATATTTTATGTATTTAATAATATTTCAGTATTTAATGCTGTTTTACTTTTGCTATACTATCTCCTCAGAATTTATATTAAAATTTATTCAGATATTTTTTATACATACTTAACTGTCAAAATAAAATTTGGATAGATATTCTTTGTACAGACATAATATACATACATTTGAAAAATCTTTCAATCGAATGTCTGTGCGTATTGGATTTCGCTCTAGGTGGGATATTTTTCGCCGTGATCTACGGCAATGCCACAGCGATACTCAATAATAAGAGTATCGTGTGCCGAGTGTGTGGGGATTGCAGCGAGCATCAGCGGGACGGCTGAATCTCTCGACGGAAGAGCTGCTGCAAAAGGGAGTTCAAGGACCGAACCCCGGTGCTTTTATACTCCCGTGGCCGTAAATACTTCAACACTGACGCGTGCAATATTAAAGGTGCAAAAGCTGTACGTACGGCCATCATTCGAATACTCGACGAGCGGGGGTGAACGGGCGCGTCCGAGGGCGCTCACACGCGCGTAAACCACATCTCGCGCGCCCTTTCACGTGCATACGTTGCACTCACACGCGCATCTCTCGAAGATTTATGTTGCTTATCTTCGCCTATATACGAAAGGCGCGGACGTTTACGGGCGTACGGGAAATCATTTACTCGAGCATCGATTTCCTCGCGCATTCTCTGACGCGCTTCCCTGACATTCGGCTTTAACGATTCATTTGCGAAGCTCGCCGCGATCCGCTCGGTTCCTCGTTTTACGAGGAACACATTTGAGGGATTCACAGATGTATTTGCGCGAAATCCGGCCGCGCGCATGCATGTGAAAATACGGCCCTACGAAGTTATTAGAAGAGAACCAGACGGCTTTATTTCTTTTTCCTTGATTCGTAGCGCTCGTAGACTTCCGTGACCCACTATGCAGAACACAATCGTGCGAGCTGATTTACGAGCCCGAGTAAGGACAAGCTGTGGAGATTATTTTTTTAGGCAGCCACTTTCGTGGTGAATTATTGTTCTTCGTGCTACGTCGAGGATTCTACGGTAATCTTGATCGCACCGGACGTCGTATAGCCGGTTTGTACATTTACTTTCGGTTATCTTGTTGTTGATACATCTACGTAGAAGCGGAACGATAATGAATATTTGATGCATGTCCGCGTCGTATATCATTTACGTCGGAAAGCTACGATTTTAATATTTAAAAATAGTCACCATTCCACAATAAATTTTATAGCTATTGGACTTTCATCAGGAAACTGTATATCTATCTATCTGATCTATGCTGAACGCAAGTGGATATCTGTAGATCTCGGTAAAACGCGTATACGATAGCATACGTGTATGAAGCCGTTCTGATAACCTAATTCTATCGGCGATAGCTAGCAGCGACCTATGAAAAGTATATTTATTTCGAAACCAATAGTTCTATTCCAAATATATATATTGATTTAAAGTGATAGCGACTTTTAAATTCTGGAAAAAAAGTTTGCCTTTATCTACAAAAAATCGCAAATAAATTATTTTATGATAATATCATGTAGTAATGATTAATCAATAACGGCAAATTATATTTAATAATTTTGATTATACGTTAGTAGTTTTAATATACTAAGATAATATATAAAATTTGTATATATACTTTATATGACTTGTAGCATAAAATTACAAAATTTTTCACTTAAAATAATTTTTTCGTTTACACATACATACTCACACATACACACTCTTGCACGATTTCACTTTTCCATAATTCCTAAGAGATGGTCTTATCCAGGAAAGAGTTGTATCCATCAAGATTTGTGGAACATTAATCTTCCAAATAGAATTTCTCACAGAGTTACATAAAACTTCTTTAACAGCATTTTTCTTCGAGCCGTTCTACATGTATGCATATCCGTCTGCCGGTGTAATGTGAAAACGCGTTATTCAGTGTCACGTAAACATGCATTTTTCGAATTTTGCACGCAACTAGTAAAACCGTCCTTTAATAACATGCAAATTACGTTGGCACTCATCGGAAATGTTTTACAAATAAAAGAGAAGCTTAAACGTTTATTGGATTTCGTGCTGACAGCTATATCTCGCATTTCTTTTTTTTTTCACAGATTTACATCCATAATTTTCTAAAAATAAATAATGTGTATGAAAAACATGAAATTTACTTTCATCCATATTGCGTATCAATTATACATATATGCTATATATATATATATATATATACATATTTATGAGTAATATTGTGCTTTATTGTATTATTGTATTCGTCCAACTTACAAATATCTATCCCCAAAGGTTTACGGATGATAAATTTCTTGGATTTCGGTAAATTCAATGTGGATACCCGTGTGCAGAAGATCTTTCAGAAACTATATCTATGTCATGTTATAGAATGTGCCAGGGTTTCTTAACGGAAGCACAAGAAAGCAGTGGCATTTGCCAAATTCTCCGGTTGCTTCTTGGTACATAACTTCGCGTAAATGATCATTGCAATATATCAGTTCCGTGTTTCCCTTTGCCCAGTAATACGAACATTATGCACAATACATTTTTACATAATGATATTTACATATCATTTATATGTGTGTAATATAAATACATAGATGTACATATTTAAACTTATCTTATTAGTGAAATAATTCTCTCTTTTTTCGCTGTGTTATATAATTTATATTGAGTTATGCGTAACGAAGAATTATAGATGTAATTCCTATAAATCTATTTTTATTATACATATCAAAATTATATTTAAATTTTATGAACAAAGAAAGAAATGTGTATTTAAGAAAGAAATATGTATTTAAGAAAGAAATATATATTTAAATTTTACTTATCTTGTAATTAATTTTATTTACAGGTTTATTTTGCGTTTATAATGGTATTGTTTTTATTAGTCATATTAAATATATAAATATTGCATTTTTAATTTCTTAATATATTGATAAATACGTACTCTTTGCATAAATAAAATTATTAGCGTCTACTAGTATATATCTTTGATATAGAAACTACAATGTATATATATATATATATATATATATATATATATATATGTATATACACACATACCTATATATAGCCATATATACATGCATATAT
>NW_021852127.1:526284-527875 GCF_003651465.1 Formica exsecta
TATATATATACGTGTATATATGGTTGGTACTGTTAAAACGACAAACCATGTTTACTTTGCAAATATCACTGCGACGGCAAATATCCATTAATTGAAACACATATTGTGTAAATAACAAACAATATATCCTTCGACTATCAATATGTTAATATCGATTAGTAACAACAGAATCTGAGTTATCCATATAATTATTCCATTCACACACCTATTGCAAACTTAAGTTTTATTATATCGTCTGCATAAAAAATTTATGCAATAAAATAGATTTTTGAAACGACTACAAGATTTTATACATATTAATATAATTGTATAATAAATACATCCAAATTTGTGCAATAACTGTCTAATAACTTTTAAATGATTTGATAAAAAAGCATTTTAAAGTTTTAAACTGTGGCCAAAGAAAACTTATTCTGAGTACATCTTCTATAAAGAAGACGCGGTAATAACCAAAATTTATTTTTCGTTTTGATCTCAAAAGAGAGGTTTTTGCTTTGAAAGAAGTTTATCATATTTTAAAAACACGTTCTGAAAATAAACAACCATATACAATATATGCTGCAGACTGGCTTTTTCTACTGAAATTTTCTACGTGCTAAAAGATTTATAACTCGGAAAAGAAGATCTCTTTTACATTCGTTTGTATAAATATCCTTTAAAGATTTAATGAAAAGAGAGATAGATCTCTCTTAACAACATTAAAATAAATGTTTTACATTGATCTCTCCTTATCATAACATACTTCTATTAACAATTTTTACAAATGTACAGGACGATATTTATTATTATAATATTGTAAAAATATGATGATGGACATCCATTTAGACACACATTAAAGCTCATCGATATTGAAATGATTTTATAGTATAATGGACACTTGAAAGGTTCGACAAAAATGCTGAACTAATACGAATTCGTAACATGATATCAACGATTGTGCTTGCGTGCCGCGAACGCCAGAAAAATACGGCCGTTGCACTTCGTTTTACGAGTCATTTGTCCCACGACGAGTACTTCGTCCGCCGCAGAACTCAGCATAATGTACATGGGGCGTTGTTCAATCGAATAGTTTTATTTATTTTTATCTATATATATCGTAGAGCGCAAACGAGAGCGTATGCGAATACATGTTAGGGAAAAGTAAAGGAAAATGTGAGAGCACGCCGTGAGAAAAAAAGGACAGCAAGGGGAATGATGCAAAGATGCGACAACGACGACGAGGCTGGGTACGGAGGATGAATGCGATATATCTACAACTGAGTAGTCGACTTGATTAATTGTATATTTATGTATCAGTCCACTTAACCGGTAGCTTTCTTCGTAAGCTCCTCTCGACTTGTTCCTCCCGTAGACCCCTGGTCTTTGTGCGACGTGAAGTGTGTGTGTGTGTGTGTGTGTGCGTGTGTGTGTCTTGCCTTGTCTTAACGTTGAAATAATGCAGGCGAAATAAGGTCGGCTAAAATGTTTAGAGAACTAAGCGCGCGGCACCGGACCTTAAATCACCGCGCGACGACATCTCTCTTTCCTCTCCTGCTCGCTCACAATCTTTTTCCGTCTTTTCCTCTACCGTCGTTGACATTCTTCGCTTCTC
>NW_021852127.1:528212-533976 GCF_003651465.1 Formica exsecta
TTCCCTAGCTCCATCGCCATCTCTCTTATCTCCGCTCTCTTTTGTGTCTGCACAACCTCGTTCCTGCCTTCCCTCGCGACGAGACCGATTCGAACTTTAAAAAGCTTCACGAATTCCGAGCATGGATCTCCCCTTTTGTGATTCGTGAGGTATTAGCGGCTGGATACGCAAATTAATTAAGAACGGCGTTTTGCGTACAGCAGATCAACGTGCTAAAAATCTATTTATCATTATCGATTGTCTATTTCTAAATCTTGTCTCTTTCACTTGGGGTCTGACATACCTCATAGGTTTTTTACTTGTTATTTTTTACTTGCTATTATTATTATTATAAATGCAGTAATTTAATACTAATATTAACCTAATTATATACTTTTAATAACGTGTTGTTCAATTATTACAGTACAAAAATTATTTCTAATTGATTAGACTATTTAGCACATAATTAAAACAATAAGTAAACCAAATTATAATTATCTATACATTTTTCTTGAATAGAAAAAGGAAATGTCATTTTTCTCAATATTAAAATGATATTATAATATTTGAAGAAATAATCTCTTAATATAACAGGATTTCCAACAACAAGAAGGCATGCATCATTTTACGACAATACCGTTCTCAAGCTCCGTTTTGATACAAGACTTTGAAGAAAGATTATTACGTTTCCTAGATTTGGGATAATATTTTTAGAATAAAGTGCAAAAAAGATTCTGATGTGAAATTTAAAATTATGTTTTGAAACTTCTGAGTAGGGTATGTTCAAAAAAGGGATTCCACAGAAAATTGCGAAAACGGTTTTGAGTCGAACGGAATTATCGTGCTTTTTGGAGCTTTCGAGGATATCTACAGAAGAGAGATTCCACTACGGACTACTGAGACGAAGGTACTAGATTGCAGCGTGGCACGCGTCGCTTAGCGCGAATTCCAGAACGAACGAAAAACGAGGGGAAGCAAGTCGGATGGCAAACGAATCGTTTGGGATTCTATGCGGTATCTTTCAACTTTCTCGATCAGTTTCTACTACTCTCGAAAAAACAGTTCTGTCGCTTTTGCAGGATTTATAAGTCGTCTCGTTCTCCGCATTTATTGAAGCCGATGAATTCCGCGAATGTCACTTCCAAAGGGATTGCTGTATTTACTGAAGATGACACAATAGAATTTTACCCGACTTTCATCGTAATTTATTTGACTCCCAATAATTAAGTAAAATAACACAAAAGGTACAATATATTATTATACTTAATATAATGTAAGATATAAATTTTTTTCTTATAATTAAATACTTTTTTTTATAATTAATAAACATTTCAATATAAAAATAATTCTATAAAGAAAGTATTTAGTCTATAAAAAGAATAAATAGCAAGTAGTTACCTTTGAAGCAGCGGCAAATTTACGTTACCTTTTACACAAGTAACGCTTCAAAGTTTACTTTATTTTAGTTTTAACAAACTTTCTTCATCTTGACTTTCATAATTTCTAGATGAGTTAATTACCGTCTACTTGTGTACGCTTCTAGCAGATCTTGATTCGCTTTTGATTTACTTGCGCAATTTGATAATTTAAAATGGTTACGTATATGCATACGTAAATATTTTATATTGATGCCATCGATAACTATGGGCTCTTCCTCGTGTGCCAATACTTTCAATCCCCATTTTGAATGAGCGAATGTTGATATCTGCGTTTGACGTGCCACATTTAATGTCATATAATTTTCATATGTGACTGAGATCAGTCGAACACAATCGAACATCAGTCAGTCAATCTTTATTTTTTTATTCATATTTTGTAATTGTAGCGCTAATACATAGAATTTTAACGTCTGTTATTTAATCTAATCAATTATACATATATTAAAAGCTTTTTTTATAAATATGCTTTTTATAATATTGAACCTAATATATATGTATATATTAGTTAAAAATTTCAGAATTTTAACTTATACTTTTCGTTTAACGTTTAAGCTATAATATTATAATTTCTTTCTCTTTCTCTCTTTCTCTCTCATAACTGATTGGGATAAGAGATAAAAGCGCGGGAAAAAAATCAATACAATAAATATAAATTATATTGTATTTCGTAAATAAATTGATTGTTTAACTTAATATTTTAATAATTAAAAAGCATATATATATATACATATATAAAGGCGTATGAGGAAAAATTAAATCGTTTTATTTACGCTAATGGATATTTTCTGTTATTCTTATTTTTTAATGTAAATACAAACAGTCATACGCTGAATATACTCTATTTACGTTTTCGAAAATATTATTCCAGGGAATATTTTATACGATAAAATATTTTATAAGGTAAAAAAATCATATATAAAATCCCACAAGGTATTTGTACATTATGGATTACGAATATTCCATGCATAGAAATAGATATAATTTCAAATTATTAATAACTATTTTAACTTTGTGTGTAGTTAATGGTAATAAATTTGTTATCATAAATTCTGTACATAATCTGCTAAACACCTAATTCACACAAAAGTTTTTAAAAGATTTAATAATATAATTTTTATATGTTCATTTTACATCTGTTAATAGATAATTAACGATGTATTAAATATTAACCTAACAAAATTTTTAAATGCCGTTTTGCAAAAATAGATTCGATAAATGAAATTGCAGGCAAATCAATGAGAACACAATCAGTAAACGCTTAATCGACGATTGCATTAAAACAAATTGTTTAAGTTGTAGCAATTTCGGGTCCCCAATGGCTAATATCCGGATAATGAAACGAGGTGCCTTCGTCTCATCGGGTTCAAGAAGGGTGAGAGAACAGAGGGATGAAATAAGGGCGTGAAGACAACGAACGCAAGGTTGGAAAATGTGAAGTCAGCCGCGACGAAAAGCAATTGATAAAACAATAAAAAAGAATTAAAAGATAAATTCTCGTCATGCAAAATGAAAATATAACACATTTATTTTAGATGATACAAATGTATAATGATGCTTTCTCAGCAAGTCTAACATAATAACATAAGTTCTATATAAGATAATAAGCTATGTTTTCTAAATTATTTTGCACGTGTAAGCAATACTCTCTATTATCTTATATGTTAAATACGTAATATGTTAAATATGTTAAATATGTATTTAACAATTTGATTTGCATATTTTTAATGCGCAAAATTAATTATATCTACATTATTTTTCTTTATAAATATCTCATATATTAATCATATCTTTTATATTTATATTTTATTTATGCAAAAGTTTATGTTTTACTTTTTATTATATAGTTAGAGATACGGAAAGTTAAATATCGAGTTATTTAATAAATAAAAAAACAAAAATGTTATGTTTTAGAATTTAAAAAATATATATAAACTTAATATTGAGTTTCAGAAATACCTGAGAAGAAAAAGAAAAGAGAGGAATATCTTTCTAATATTGCCGAAACACAGAAAACTGTTTAAAAATGTTATTTGTTAAATTGCCAAAAGTTGCACTTCGAGAATTGCACATCGCGAAATGAGGTTGAGGCCAGTCCAATAAGAACATTTGACTTAATTTTCATTCAGAGCATTCCTCGCCGGCAGGAATTTCAAGCCATTAAGCAACTCGCGCTATCTTTCGGCGGGTTTGCCGTGCGTAACATAAAGAGCATGTCTACAACTGCGGTCTACGCGATAGTTAGACTGTACGCACCCTTATTCACACACAACCATCCACTTTCTTCTGCACCGCTACTACCCTTTTTGAACGAGACTTCCTTCTCAACACGACTCACAACCGAAACCCTCCCGCCACTCCGTATCCGATGCCAAACCGCCTACCAACCTCTCTTCTCCTCTTCTCATCTCGTCCTCGTGTCAGAATTATTCCGTATAATTATATTCGTTTCGGAACGACACCCCCGGGACTCGAAATTGAAATTAAGCTTTCTTGCTTTTACGCGAAAAGGAGAGAGAGAGAGAGGGAAAGAATGTGGAGGATAGAAAGAGATGAACGGATACGAAGACGAAGAGATCGTGCAGCAAGAGCGGTGGGAGAGATTTCTCTCGCGTCTCTCTGCGACGAGCCGACTACGGTTTTCTGTAGCCGCCAGCTAAGGTTCCACTCCCTGCCCTTAGCTCCTGTTTTTCCGCTTGCCCTACCCCCAAATCCGCACGTCTTAATCTTCCCTGGAATTTCGGCGTTCTCCCTCCGGCTATGCAAAGGACTTTACCGAGGGGTCGACCGTTCGTCATGCTCTTCTACGTATCCAGAAATAAGACGTCTATATTACGCGCCCAATTTTGTATTTTCCGCCGTGAATTCTGATCGCGCGATTAGCGGTTTGATAGACTTATTTACGTTTTCATAAACATACATATTATCTGAGTTTTACATTTAGAGTAAATTAATTTTGTAATAAATTTTACATTTATATTGCTTATGGTTGTCTTATTCAGTCAGTAATATTTATGAGAGTTATTAAAATTACTTTATCTGTTAAGATCTATTATATAATTGATTCTAGTGAGTTGCATAATATTAAACCTCATAGAAACAAACATTTTAAGTATTCAGAGAGATCATATTCTTTAATATCCATCAAATGAGTAACGAGTTTGTCTTATTATTATTTTGTACAACCGTCTGTTTTTTAATCAATGATCGATTCAAGCGTTTGCTTGAAAGAGATCGCTGGACCTTGTGAGATGAACGAATACGCTCAAACACTTTACAAACTTTCTGTTGTAGTGGTTTCCTTATCCTTCTTTCGACAGTCTTCTCTTTTGATTGCCTCGCTTCCTTCGGTCGGCCCCTAGCAAAACACATTTAAGCTCGCAATTATTTAAGGCACGTTTTCATAAACATACATATTATCTGAGTTTTACATTTAGAGTAAATTAATTTTGTAATAAATTTTACATTTATATTGCTTATGGTTGTCTTATTCAGTCAGTAATATTTATGAGAGTTATTAAAATTACTTTATCTGTTAAGATCTATTATATAATTGATTCTAGTGAGTTGCATAATATTAAACCTCATAGAAACAAACATTTTAAGTATTCAGAGAGATCATATTCTTTAATATCCATCAAATGAGTAACGAGTTTGTCTTATTATTATTTTGTACAACCGTCTGTTTTTTAATCAATGATCGATTCAAGCGTTTGCTTGAAAGAGATCGCTGGACCTTGTGAGATGAACGAATACGCTCAAACACTTTACAAACTTTCTGTTGTAGTGGTTTCCTTATCCTTCTTTCGACAGTCTTCTCTTTTGATTGCCTCGCTTCCTTCGGTCGGCCCCTAGCAAAACACATTTAAGCTCGCAATTATTTAAGGTAGTTCACGGTTTCATGCCGCAAAACAAGACCGCGGAGACGGAAACTAGTACCGCGGGAAACTGGCGACTGTTGCTGTTGCTTCTTGCTGAACCTATTTTATCCTGGTATATTGTTGCATGCTGTACTAATGTCATGCGATTATGAAAGATGGAATGCTATAGCTTTAAATGCATTTCAACGATACCTTAAGTTTATTACATTTTTTATCATGTATCTTTTAATACATTTATCGCGAGGGATTAAATATATTACAAACATAAAAAAAATTTTCTGCTATTGAAGATTGTATAATTTAGCTTTCTTTTATTAAACAGTAATTATAATGTAATAGTAATTATAATGATACTTAATTTATAAAATAATTTTATTTGTTAATTGTTTTATATTATAATTCTAGAATATATAATTTGTAAAACAATTTATATACTAATTATGTTGTGTAATAATTATGTAATAATCA